>NW_022702449.1:797328-909529 GCF_011630105.1 Anneissia japonica | reverse complement strand
ATAAATGAAAAAAAAACTGGATGATTACATTTTGTTAGTACTGTACAGTACTTGTTTTGGTGAGCAATAAACACATTCATTCAAGTGTTTGTAAATACTGTACTTTTTTTTTTTTTTATTTCCTCAATCATGTTTTTTTTTTTGGTTCATAACTATTTCATATATCAACACGGCTTTGCTGAACACGCCTTTGCTGAACACGCCTATGAGCTTCCATGTTACATGAAGTATTAATAGATGATGACGAAAAATACGACGGCGACAATTACAATTAATATAACAATATTAATATAATTCGGTCCAGGACCCAAGTATAAACATTTTGAATTTTCACAACACTTCATAATGGATTTATGTCTACGGGTGATCATTACTGCATGAGATAAAATCCTATTCAATGATGGTGCATGCATGGCCAATCGCGCAGATTTAGTAAAGCGTAAGTATCGTGCAGTTACCCAGTTAATCGAAACTATTTTAAGACCTGACTTCAGCCTTGGGACGCAAATCGTCTATTTTAGCGCCAAAAGTTCCCACGCTACGTTGACTATGCAATTCACACCCCGAAATCAAATAATTGTCAATTTCTAGTCTGGTAGTGTTCTTTATTAATGTTGGGTGAAAATCAGGGGTATGACAACACAAGGAATAGGCGTATTATAAATGCCCATACCAGGAATAGAGCGAGTCTGGAGATACTGTACTACCTACAAATTTCATTGTATAGCTCAGACCCGTATAAAAGTATAATTTTAATGTTTTCATTCGCATTTATTTAGGCTTATTAATCCCATACCATTCATTCGTTGAGGTACCGATATCTTAATATTAATTCTAATGTTTGCAACTTTAAACGACGTTAAAAATTAGGGGGTTTTTTTTGGGGGGGGGGGCTGTGAAACCAAAAATACGCTAGGCATTATTATTGTGGTCAAGCCATGTGAAACAAAGGTTGAAGTGAACGAAATTAGCACTAGGACAAAGGCGGCTACACACTTATTCTGTCCACCACCACTAGCCTTTGTCCTACTTACTTAGGCCGTGGTGATACCAAGTACGGGTCCTTTGTCTACGTGGCGTGGTTTGGTATGTGCCTCAAACAGTTCAATGGTTCAGTGGTTCAACACACTTTCCGCACGCCTTTCTATATAGACAGCCTGCCTCGTGGCAAGGTCACGCTTGTAGTAGCAATATCCTGGTACTGTATAGGGTACAGGCTGCACTGTAATTATAGTACCCAGCATTTTAACTGAATATGGGTTAGGCATTCCCTCAGCCAACGGCCCCTAATGAACATGAAGGTACTACCTTTTAAGCATACAACAACATTAATAGGATGCGTGTAGAAGACACACTGCAACGTAAATCCAAAGACTTCCATATTTTTTTAAACCAAAAAAACAACAAAAAACAAATAAAAAAAAAAAAACCGCGAACAAGTTACATGTATAATTATTTCAATAATTAATATTCCTATTATTTTATTCCGTGAGTTTCTACAATTAAAACGTCTGTAAACTATAGACTTTTTTTGACCATTAATTCATTAAAATTTGAAAAAAAAAAATGAAATCCTAAATACTAAGAGTTTTTAATTTGTTTTCGTTGTTTGTAGGCCTATGTGGCAGTCGCATGAAAACATGCTCTCGTCTGGGGAATTGAAAAAATATGAGGCGGTCGCGATTTCCTTGTTTTTTGTTCCATCCCAGCCATGATATTATATAACGCATGTTGCCTTATATAACTTGATATAAATCCATCTTTATGCTGGTACAGGAATCAATTGTCCATGGCCAGTCCCAGAGATAAACCGGGTGGACAAACCAACATGCGTGTAGTTTTTTTTTTGTTTTTTTTTTTTTACACAGTACAGTTAACTCTTATTACCTCCTTATCCACGTAACCTACCGGGAAGTATTTGCTAGACGGTCAGCATAAACTGTAGAGGCTCCATTTATAAACCATGAGCGATAAAAACTTTTTGTGTAAACCATGGATTTATCTCTAATCTCTCCATGTATAAACTTCAGATAATCTGTGCATATACCAAGACCACAAGCCTTGTAATTTATCAAAACCATGGCATTTACATCGCAAAGAAATTGGGAAGATAGATGACCATTATAATTAAGACTTTGAGAACTACTCAGCAGAACCACTGATAAGGTCCGAAAAGTTTACTCTAATTAGACCGTATCAGTTTGTGAGTGCCACCGATAAATAGTGTCATCAAATAAATATCTAGTCCCCTTAATAGATAGGGGTGTCCCCTGGGGTTGACTGCAACGTTAAATACACTTCCTCTCGACTTGCTTGCAAAAAAGTGTCCCTTTAATAAGGGTGTCTTAATAGGGGTGTTTCAAATGAGAGGTTCTACTGTATAATCGATACATTAACAGCAGGACCCAAATTACTAGGCCTAACCGGTGGCCTAATTCGAATACAAGGAGTGGCAGATTAATGGAATTCAGAGTGTTGTCAGACAGAGGCACCACACCTTTCAGGCTCTTATTTCATGGTTCTTAAAGTCACACCGACATCCACTCTGTCCCCTCTCCGCAAATATGTTTATACTATGGATACCTACTATTGGCCTACGTCAGAAAGAGCATACATTCCAAATCTGGAGTTTATAATCTGGAGCAATTTTTAAGTTGTTCAGTCCTATAAAACCCTATTTTTTTGTGAAGTTTATTATTATATTATTATGATTCAGATAATAGATAGGCCTATGCATTTTTTCCGACACATCCGAGAGTATTAATTGGTTTTCCCTCTCCTGCAGGGGCGGATCCAGAAATGTCCAAAAGGGGGAGGGGGCCCGGAAGGGGGGGCCGAAAGTTGGGCCGATTGAGACAACACTGTCGTAGGGGGTCCGGGGCATGCCCCCGCGAAATTTCTGAGTTCTAGACGTCCGAACATAACATTTGAGGCATTCTGGGCTATCATTTTTTTCTTTTTCTCTCTTTTTTTCCCTTTTTTTCTTTTTTTACCTCCCAAAAGGGGGACCGGGGCCGGGCCGCATCCCCCCCTAAATCCTCCCCTGCCCTGGTAACCCTATGATATGGAGCAAACCCCCGTAACAATGTTCCTTCCAGAAATCTCCTTTTATGGACAATAAAGAAATCGTGCATTCTGAATTAGGTTAAAGAAATGAATCATAAAAACATATAAGAAAGGCACTCTGAATCGGAAGAACCAAATTATTGCTGTCCTATGCTATGCAGCAACGAACGTTGTTTGACGCTCTCATACGAGGATTTGAACGATCGGTCGTACATTCATGTACAACCTTCTTTTGACCTACACTTGTCACGTCTTGTAAGCATACATTCCCAGGTACGTCATATAATTTTTTAAGCCATAGCCATATGACCAAAATATGCATTTCCTGGATACACCCACGAAGGTACTCAACTACCCGATACACTAAACACAGAAGCAGGCCTATCATTGTTGGCTGGGGTTTATGGGAGGGGTGAAATGGGCCGGGAGTCATTACTCGAACTCGAGAGATCTAATAAAGTCAGCAAAGGAGAAAGAAATTCCCCTCATTTAAAATAAAATGTATACAAAAAATACCAGAAAAGAGAAAGAAAACGGAGATATTCTTTTCTTATTAAAAAAAAACAAAACCCATAAGATCCCTACGAGACCGGTCACGTGTATACGTCCTAAATAAATTTAACTGCCAGATTTATTTGTACTATGCAATAGTTTTTAATTATTAAAACAAATATGGAGTTCATACAATTGAAATTTGCTCATAAAAAATTATTGCCAATCAGGTGGCATCATCATATCACAAGGCCCTGGTCGTTTGCTCAATGGCTTGGCAGTGAAGATAATGACACAAAAAACAATGGTTATTTTCTCGCCAAATAATACGTATTGTTATTGAGTTGAACTGCCATGCATTCCGATCCTTCAATTTATGGTTTTTCAACTACAATATTAGTTAATAATAGTATTTAACTAAGTACAACCATGGAGAATGTATAACTTATTCCTCCATGGTACAACTACGTTTGCTGCCCAGCACAGGGCCACGGGCGACTATCCGAATCACCCGGGCAACTGTCCAGGGTACTTCAAATTCAATAGTTCGCGAAAAACCAACATATAGGTCAAATATGTAAAAAAATGAGACAAAACAAAATTCACTAGGAACATGCTTCTGTATTTATGATAAAAAGTTTTAATTAAAGTGTAATTATCAAATCTTTAGGTGGCTTGGCACCAACAAACAAGACTTATTGGCCAAAAAAAAGTGAAAATGTTAACATAACCATAATATTAAAATGCTAAATCGTGACATGAGGATATTGGTTTTACGTATACCGCATAGCGTAACAACGTATAACGAATTAAAAACACTAGATAGTTTGTGCTAGGCACTACCACCTACAAATCTCTCCCAAAAATTGTATTATCCTTTTATCGTATCACAATACAATACTGAGTCAGCGGCATTCCAGGACAGGGCGTACCCTGGTACCGCGCTTGTGTAACCAGTCGTTAAGGTCACCTTCTAAGGGTAAGCCTATATGTGGTAGTTACATTTTCCAGAATTAATATTACTGTACTGAACAACTTTAAAATTAGACATAAAACAATAACATCTCGCTTGCTTTTCGTTGTTCATTGTGACAAGGTATTATGTAATTACGATGCCACGGGCAAACAGCGTTAATTACGACGCGGTTCGTTACTGCTAATTAATGCGTGATTGACGCTGTCCTATCGACATAAAGATAATACAGTATTCAATCAATTCATATTATATGATTTGCAATCGGACAACTAAGACTTCAAAAGTATCCTGACCTTGGGAGTCGCGTGATATTCTTTGCGTGATTCTGTCGTATCAGTGT
This sequence comes from Anneissia japonica, assembly GCF_011630105.1. NCBI lineage: Eukaryota > Metazoa > Echinodermata > Crinoidea > Comatulida > Comatulidae > Anneissia > Anneissia japonica. Next base: position 904,655 of record NW_022702449.1, on the reverse strand, counting down.
ATACTTCCACCGTTTCGATGGCATTTCCTTTGCGTGATGACCTTATCAGTAAAACTGGCATTGTAGTTACATAATTTATCAGGGAGCACATGCCAAACACGAGTTAAGTGCGTGGAAAACAGAAGAACAATGAAGTGTGATGAGCCATTGCCTAGTAAAAGTTAAGTGGGTACTTTCCTAAACTAGTACGGTACGGTATCTCGATGCATGAAATTAAAGTCGTAATATTTTATCCAACGCCTTATTTTTTGAGGTAAATATAGTTTGTCTTTAAAGCATAGGCCTACGTATTATATCGCTTTTACCACCGTATACCGGTACATATTGCGCTTGTGTATACAGCAGAACTCCTGCTTGAGTCCTTTGGGACACCCCCAGCCCAGTGCACCCCCTCCAAAAATTATTTACGCTCCCCCAATCTGCCCTAGCCTATTTAAGAGACATCTCTATTAAGGGAACACGTGCCGTATTCAGGGAAGACCCCTTTTATTAAGGGGACATATTTTCCCTTAATGGTGTTTAATGAATATATAGGACTTCTACTATAGTGCGAAAGGTCGAATAACACCACTTTGGGGGAGGCCTACAAAATAGTTAAAGAGTTACTGAAACACTGAAAAAAAGAAACCAAATCTGCTAATAATAATGTTCGCGTGCACTATAACCTAGTTAAGTAATGACGTAGAATGTATAGCAATTAAGTCTATCCATTTACCAAACAACCCACATTATATCCGTGTTTTTAAGAGAATAATATTAATTAGTCTTTAAGACCAAAATTAACGCTAATACATCATTTGCAATTTTCTTAGCAATGAAATAGGTTAAACAGGATCTTCCACTTTCGAAAAACTAATTACAGATATTAATGACGTCATTGAGACGGACAGCGATATACCGTCTGTGTTTAGATAAACAACTTGATCAATACAATACAATATTTGAACTGATTTCTCTGTTTGATGTAGGTTATTGGTTTTCAATAGAAAATCCCGTAGAAAATTAGAACAATAAATTTCTTGCTCGCTAATCAACAGACTAATAAAGTACCGTACTGTTCCTCCATTCTAGGCCTATTTTGTAGAGCACATCTATACACTCAGCAACGTGGATACATGCAGTAATCACAAAGGATTAGTGGCGGATCGAGGAATTCGAAAATGACACGTCTAGATGGCCGGAAATGGCACTACTCAGACCCAAATTTGATCATTATTTTTAAATTTTCTCCATTTTTAAAAATAATTTTGAAAAAAAAATTAAAGGCGCCCCCCGAAAATGAAACTGATTATTATATTGAGGTCGATTACGAATACTTGATTGTAATCTTAAATATCAGTGGCGGATCCTGGAATTCAAAAGAGGTGGCTCGATGAGGTACTTTCACAGATGGGGGATCTATAATTTGGCACCTCTAGATGGCCGGAAATTGCACTTCCAGACTTAAATATTGAATATAATTTTCTTTAGGCCTATATCTCCATTAAAAAAATGAACAATTTAGGACCCCCACTTTAATCCGCCACTGGTTTCGTATATAAAGTAGGTCTGTAAATCTGCAAAATGGAATGATTAAAAATTTATATAGGCCTACAGCAGTGGCGGATTCAAAAATGAAAAATGGAGTAAAAAAAGAAAAGAAATTTAATTTAAAGTACGAGAGTACAATTTCCAGCCATCTGGAGGTGCCATAATCATAAGGTGGTACAGACCGTTATCTGTACAAGTCCTTATCTAAGGGCCCACTCTATTCGAATTCCTGGGTCCGCCACTGCACAGTGTCCGTTACCTATGTTGGCAGACATACTCCATTAGTGTGATTTTCTTTATTTAATTTATCAAACCATTTTAGAAGATTGCAATATCCGATTTGCACTGCTCTCTCGTTATGTTATCAGTGTTGGAAATGCGGACATTACCTTTATAATAATACCTTTTTATGATATTTACAATGAAATTTTGCGAACAGGATCTTCCCCGAACTCATGACAGAAGTTGTTGACGTCATCGTGACTGATATTGTAATGGTAATACTGGTTGGTGCAAGGGCGAGAAGGCACTTAGGCTTATACTTATTTATATAAAATATTGTGGTAACTGGTAGAAAATATCCTGCTGAACAGTCTACAATGTATTTAGGCTATTTGTACTAAAACGAACTCTCAATTCACGCGAATGTTCTGTGATGAAGTACCGTATTAAATTGCGACTGAGCTTGCTTGTTTTTGAATGTGAAACTTTAATTCGGATTAGTTGACTCATAAAATATTGTTTTGATCACATTTTGAAAAACTGAAATACGTTTCCTTGTAAACTGCCTTGAGGGATCTGTGATTCACGAGGCATATAAATGTGATTTATTAATATTATTATTATTAAAACCCAAATAAGAAAAACATGCTAAACAAAGTAAATGAGCCGTACCAGGATAAGGCGCGATATCCCGGATTACAATGATTATTATTGATGAACATAAACGAATCTGAAAATCTGGGAAAATAAAATAGGCAGTGGTGGCGACCGGGGGAAAGGGTGCATTTGCTCCGAGTCCCCCTCCCCCGTCCGACAGGCCTGGATCCCCGTCGTCCGAGTTCACCTATTCAAATAACGCTAGGCCTATTTGATTTCCAATCCATAATATTGTGGTCTTTATTATAAAAGCACAATTTGGGCCACACTAAGCCATAACTAGCCTTTCCACGTGAACTCTGGCACCAGGATTGTTTTTTTTTTATTCCGGTACCCTGACCGAGGATCTAGTCGGTCCCTCGGTTCGGCCTCCTGTCGGACATGTTGGACCCCTTGTTGACAAATTTCTGGAGCCACCGCTGTTCCTGAACCTATTTTTTCCTATTATGACTAGGCAATATTGAGTAACTATGTAGGCCTAAGTGATGACGTATTGAACTTCAGTAGGCTAGATAATCAACAGCAAAATAAACAAAACAAGTGTTTGATATAATGGCGATACAATGCTTCAAATTCCCCAGGGTCCTCTCTGTTCAAGTACTCAGACATGAATTGCTTTTTTACACTACTAAAAATAGCTCCACCGTCTTACAAGCATCATGGAAGCAGCAAAGTATATAAGCCGGGCACTCACTCCGGTCGACACCGTTCTCCGTGGAGAACACAACGACACGACGCGCGCGCAACGGATCGTCTTTGCCGATGATACCATATGAAACGTTCAGACGTCCACCGACAATCAGCAGACGGCGGCGTCGCGTCATCTAGCGCTCACAGGCAGCGGAGTTGGATTCGTAAAATCGTCGAACGGCGCAGTGAGTGCCCGGAATAAGCCCCAGCGGTCGAATTCAACTTGGATATCGCTCACTCCCAATTTACAATCGTCCCGAATTCACAATAAACGTTACGACCGGTGCTGTGTGTATGCCGAATTTACTGGGGGAAGGAGAGAAATCCTTGGGACACCAGTAATAATCCGCGGCACTTATTTTTCGTAGAATAATCATATCATAGGTTTGTGGTCGATGAACTTTACATTCAAGAGGACAAACGAATTTAGGATGAACCGGAACTTCAAAGTGTATTAAATAAATATCATACACCTATTGTAGGATGTTGACACTACTTATTCAAACATTATTTTATGTAAACATTATGAATTTTCATCTATTTGATTCGATCGGCTCTAAAATGCTTACATTTGATAACTTTGTGAATCACGATTGGTCAGAACTTTACCGTTAAGCGCTTTATACATAGAATGTCGGTCAATGTTCGATAAACTTTATCGAACATTTGACAGACATGGAAAATAAAATTTGTTTGATCAATCAAAACTTATCGTTTTAATCCATAATCAGGTAAGGCGAAGGGGCCTAAAAGCACCTTTCATATTATCGCGACCTATAGCCCTGCGACCGTGCCGACCTACGGTCATATCCGACCGGAAGTAGGATCTACCCTCCGATCGTATCCCTTCTCACACTATCACGACATACGGTAGCCCTGCGATCGTACGTCGATAGAATGACCCCCAGCGTGAACATTTACCTTGGCTCATTTAATAGGCATGAACACACCTCGTGTCATTTATTGGTGGAAAGTAATACGGTAATGGCCAAATTAGCTTAAAATTTGGACTTAGAGGAGCCAAACGACTACGACACGTTGTATAAGAGCGACTCGATCAGACTGGGGACCAGTACCGGCCACAATGTTGCAAACTCCACGACCATCAACGATCCTCTCCCCCGTCACAAGCAAGTTGCTAGCAGCTCTCCCACGACCTGCCGCGATGTAGGTCGTGATAGTGGCTTTTATAACCACTGCCGCTATTAGGCCTGGCTAGGGATGAGTCTGACACAAACATAATACTGTGCCAACTAAAACTTTATCAACGCTATAGTACTAAACTCTAAATCGGACTTAATAAAATCCGTTTCTAAAATCGCATGCGATAATTTGTTCATAAGCACATCATAATAATTTACACTAGTTACTGACATAACAAACAATAACGATCTGTTGACGGGGAATTATTGTATTTTGATTATGGTAACACGGCGACACTCTAGCCAATTGTTTTGAAGTCGCTAACTGGTTTTTGGCACCTCATGTCGCGTCACAAAACGACGCTTGATTCGCATCGTCACCTTCGTATCCTGTCGAACAGAGGAAAGAGTATTGAAATCGTTAAATGAGAAACAGCAAATCAGACGGATATATTGACGAGACCATATGTGCGTTTTCCTATCAGGCTTACGATTTAGTCGATACATGTATTATTTTTAACTTCACAGATTGTGTACATAATTTGTGACTTGTGACTAAAAATAACCGTTGCTATGCAGCGAAAGTCAAAAATCAAATGACATATTTTATGTATTGATATACGGGAACTGGCAGGTGTAATCAACTTGAACGTAGTAACATATATAGTATTTTCTCGAATTTTTGTAATGGTTGTCTTGAAGACAATCAAAATAACTGCCAAGTTGTCGTAAGAAAACAATATTAAAAAGGTCTACAAATACAGTGCATTTGGACACCGTATTCAATTATATCTCCATAAGTATATAACTTCTCTGTCATATATACGGTAGGCCTATATATGATAAAAGCTTATATATAAATATATATAATATATACTGTATAATTTATATATATAATTCTCTGTTCGTATACATATAATATCCTATATATTTTGCATTTCGTCTCCCCACTTTCCACAACGGATCGATGCCCTTGTAAGGCCCTATAAAAAAATATTAGTTTATTACCCACTCTCTCATCACTTTCGGGAAAATTCTAATTTTTTTTTTTCAATCAACATATATTTTTATCTCAAAAAGTCGTTTTTTACATCTTGTTTCACTCGAAACATCAACTTGATTTACTGGTACATCAAAAACATCCTTTTCAATATAAATTTGATTCCATTTTTTATGACTTTTTATAAATTTGTCCTTAACCATTAATTTACTTGCGAATATCGGTAAAATGGGGGCGGGGTTAGCAAAAAAAAAAAACCTCCCTCCCTCATCAGTTTTTATTCTTTGATAGGGTGATAAACTCATTATTTTTTATGGGGCCTAAGACACAGTAGACAAACATTTTCGAAAATGAAATCTGGAATGAAATTAACTAATTATTGGAAAGTTAGAAGAACACTAGTCAATTTGACCATGCAGTTCGCGATCGATAAGAAACCAGAGGTCGTACAGAGTGCGTAACGCGCTATATGCTGAAGCTCATTGCGTCATCAACATACATCAGATCATAAGTGCTGCTTCGGATGACGACGTACCGGTAAATATTATTTATGTGAACACGAATAGGTGATCCTTGTCAAGCGTCACCGTCTACGTTTATGATTGACTGGTTTGATGATGTATATATTTTTATATTGTAGTGCATAATGCTGCATTACATTGCTTCGGCACGCGCGGTTATGGAGATCGTTAAACGCAACTGAATTGAAATGTTTAATTATAGATGACCCAACAGTATCCAGGTATGAATAATATAATCTAGGAACACATTAGCAGCATATACTGTGCAATTTAAATTTGAAAAAGAAGTAAGTTAAAAGAAGTTGATGCGAATTTGTCTCAATAACACTTGAAACACTGCTATGAAGTTTAATATGCCTTATCCAATCTTTGAGTAAAAGCGGGCTAGAAGTCATTGTATACTACCGTATATGGGGCCATATTTATATTAAGTATAATAATATAATAGATGTACTGTAATAATAGACCTAATAATAAAAACAGCAATATACCTAATAATAATAATAATAATAATAATGATAATAATAATAATAATAATAATAATAATAATAATAATAATAATAATAATAATGACATTGATGATGATGATAATGATAAATACCAGTCAGATGGGCATATTTGACTGAGTAAAAGTAAATCATTAATTACTAAAGGACTTGCCTCATCATCGTATCTATTTATCTTGATGTGGATACTATTAATATACATTAATACTATTTAGTGGGACAGTTTACACCATCAGATCCATATTTAGAAACATGGAATGGAGTTATGATATTTCAACAGCCCAAAGGAAATATTCATCACCTACATTACACGTCAGTAAATGTCTGTAAAGGTAATAATATACCGACGATATTCAATGGGTACTATAGCAGCTAAGACATGGGAATAGTGGGAATAATATAATATAATAACCGATGTTGCGGACAGATATATCAAAAACACGAGTAAATAATGAACGTCTAATTGGAGTGTGCTGACGTCATTCGCGAGGTAATATCATACATTACGTTCATTTCTACGTTTGTTCTAATTATCATCTGACTACAAATCGATCAAGTGCTAAAAATAGTGCACTGCTGTTGTAAATAGCTTTTGCACTGCCATATGATAATCATAATAATGTGAGCACTCTCTATGGTGCGTATGAAAATGCCAACATACAAAGATGTTCCAATTCAGTTAATTTAAAATAGTCTTCGACTTTGGAATAATGTTATTAAATGTTGATATTTCGTCAACTGTAAATACTATAAGTAATGTTAGATAAATTAATTAAATTAATAAAGTTTGTCCTCATTGGGGAGAGTGAGGAAGATATTTATCTCCAAAATTCGTTAAACTGTTGGAGTTCTTAAGAGTAAATTATTTATTTATATAATCAAAATGGTGATAAAAGATCGTTGTCTGTGACAAAATCAGATAGGCCTATAAATCACTGAAAATTATATAAAAAAATATTAAATAGGGTAGATGATTAAAAAGTATTAAGTTACTAAGGCAAATAATAAAAAATAATAATTTCGGGGGTTTCTCAAATGTATATCAATTAACATAATTAAATTGATTACCGTATGTGTTTATCACACCTATCATATTCAAAGATTCATTAAATCGTGAGTTTAAAATAACACATTATGTCGAAGTGGAACTAATCGGTGCCAATCTTCCAGTTGACAGACCAAATCCGACCGCCAAAAAGAGGGGAAATTAGAATCATTTTTCCTTTTTTCAGAGTGGTACAGAATTGTTTGCCCTCCCTCCCACCATCCCCCGCCATGGCTTAACTCCTGAGCCCTGCAAGTGAATATTAGTCATTCCCCTGTTGGACAGCTTACACAACCACCCCTGTCCACTCACAAATTTGAATAAAGACGCATAAAACACACTTTGACAAGAATAGGCCTACTCAGATTTTTCTAATTTTCTGTCACATTGTATACGCCTACTCTGTTAAATGAACTATTAGCCTATTCGTTTTATTCAACGTAAATTTCAAAAGAACATCTTCGAATGTTTTAAAATACAGTAGTATCTTCCATCCATGTCCAGTTCTCGACTTCAGCATAAACGTTTGAAACACAGTAAAACACAATTTTGGTGTTGGTGTATTAGAGAAGGCCTATACAGTTTGTAAAAAAAAAGCTTTGACAAAGCATCGTCCTTAAGAAGTGTACATTATAGGTGAATGTATCACATCAGTAATAACGAAAAAACGAAGAAAAAACCTACACAGAGCGAAATTGTTATATCAGGGATTGTGCGGATTTAGGATTCATTCGTGCGTATTTATCAATGTATCAATGGATTTGCGTTGGTTACATTATTTAAGCCTACTTTGCGCGGATGACGAACTTCAGCGTACGTCGACGGTGTCTTAATCATTCGGAGGGGGAGTTTGTGATTCACGATGATGTGGAGGCGAATGCAGGCGATCATTCCGGAGAACAGGTAGGCAAGGTGATGAGTGATGACAGGCCTACTTAATGTTATGAATTAAGATAGTGTGGGTGTTAAACTGTCAAGTACAGTGAAATGATATCTACTCATGGTTGTTCTGCGTGGAAATTTCATTTACCTTCTTTCATGGTTTCCAATGTTTTTGCATGGTTATTTCATTATGGGGTTTTCGTGTTTGTTTTCACATTTTAACGATTGCTTGCACATGTGTAATAGCTAGCTCTAATGATCGCAAAATACAGTATTACTGTACATAACCAACAAACGATGTCAATCAACTTAATCATTTTTTGGCTCAAGAATCTCTAAAATGTATATGCAGCTGCTCCAAAGATTTGAAAATACTGTATTAGAATATCAATCAACAATCATTACTTTGTACTTTGTTTGATGAGGAAGGGTGGTGAGGAGACCCAAACTCGGGGACAAAATGTATCATTTTATAGGGAACTGTGTCTATCTATCTGTGCCTCTAGAAAATGTTTGTTTGGGTAGATTTCATGGTCAAGAAACTCTGTAAGTGATATAAAAACATTCTTTGGAAGTTAAACGTGATCGACAATCTAGGTTAATATGAAAGCGATCCTTCCTTCCCAAAACATGCATTATGTTCATAACATACAGTATTCAGTAAGCACGGCAACCGTCCCCTTCCTGGAACTCCGTTTCCCCGCTTTTGATTTCTCATAAGCCTATTTTCGTTCTGCTTTCAAAACATAAACAAAGACAGTTACAAAACAAGGACATGTATTCTGAACATTACCAGGTGACGGTGTGTGGTGTAGACCATTTCGTCCTTCGTCGTAATCAATATTTGGTTTCCCGCCAACATATCTTACTTATACCTCAAAACAAACTCTTCCGTCCTTTGTTGTTAATGTTTGTTTATAAGAACACATCTAAACAGTGCCAAGCCATCGACCGGCGGCATGGTCAAACTGCTGTTGGAATCCACCTGCTCGGCGCGCAAAATTCAAATTCGGATTAACAATTGATGGTAAAGTATAGATCTGAAGGTTGCTGTATCAAGCAGGGCGGATTTAGGGGGAAGGGCGGCCCGCCCCACCATTTTGGGAGGTAAAAAAGAGAAAAAAAAGAAAAAAAATGATAGCCCACAACTCCTCAAATGTTATTTTCTGGCGTCTAGAACACAAATATTTCGCCCCCGGACCCCATAGGACATTGTTGTCTCGATCGGCCGAAATTTCGCCCCCCCCCAGCCCCCCCCTTTTTGGACATCTCTGGATCCCCCTTTTTGGGCATCTCTGGATCCCCCTTTTTTTGGACATCTCTGGATCCGCCCCTGTCAACAGTACATGTATTAAATGAAGCCAACTTGTCTGTTATGCTGGGCACTCACTGCGTCCGACGGTCGTCGGCCGACGCGTTCTATGGAGAACGGAACGCCACGACGCGCACGCATCGGATCGTTTATGACGATGTGTTCAGACTGCCACCCACAATCAGTCTAACGTTCACATCCAGCGGAGTTGGATTCCTCGGCCGACGGTCGTACGACGCAGTAACAGCCCGGCTTTAGGATTCGATGTTAAACAGGCCGCATTAATGTTAACATCTATGTACGCTTGAACTTAACTATAATATCTTACGTCCAAATGGAGATCACGGTCATTGTCCATCTGATCTACCCTGTCCTGATGAACATCACATTCTGGAAATTTAGTAGTGTCTTCAAAAGTTTTGATATAGGCCTAAATGGGTGATAGGCCTAGATATTTTGTAACCACAATTATTCAAAACTTATAGATTTCGAAACCCATAAATGCGCAGTTTTAAAATGTCAATACTACCATGTTTTATTTTCTTTATGATACTACTGAGTACATGCGCGAAAATGATCGGGTTCTAATATGTAGGCGGTGTTCGGGGGTTTTAAAGTCAGGTTAGTAAAGTAAGTAAACCAGGGTGCAGACGTCTTCACTCATTTATCATCTGTTTTTTTCCTTTCTTTAAGGAAATAAGCAATATAAGCAATATAAACTTCTTGTGAGTTCATCCAACATCCCTGGATGATCAGACTGTCGCTTAAAATCATGACAAATTTGCTCTTAAAATAAAAATGTCATTTTCAAATACCCAGGGATACGATGCATATTGATTAGAAACTGGGCTTAAAGAATAATTAATAAAACAAGGGACTGAGAATTTTGAAAAAGAATTAAAGAACACGTCAGACGGAAAACATCAATTACGTAACCTTAACTTGACCTTTTAAATTTTGGATTATTTTTTTCTTTTCAGATGCGGATGTCTGTTATCAAGTTCAATTGTGAATCATGATTACGGTTCTAAAACCATACAGGCCTACTATCATTTCCTAGCCTTAGGTACGTGATTGGCAGTTTGTTGAGAAAAAGTTTGGAACTCGCCTGGCCTATTCATGCACGCTACTGGTCAGCGTTCGAATGAAAATAATAATTATGTGATTTCTTGGTGGTACGGATCATTTAGTAGACGTGTTGTGGGCGAGTTAATGAAGAAGGATGATAATACGTTGACATTTCGGATGATATGGCTAACAGCGTTCAATCGATCCGTCACTGCCATATTACTCATCCCCTTCAACATTTCCAAAAATGGTGTGAATTAAAACGTACTACCTCCCAATCGTCATCGCCATGGTTTCGAGCAAAGTTACTCATGGTACACAGGGGACTGCGTATTTTATGTTGCTGGTTAGCTTTCTTTTCGGAAAGTATTGATTTTGTAAGGGATACTGTGGCACGAGTAGATAATTGAGAAGCACAACTACGCGGACCGTCCCTGGGATCTGGCTTAACGCAGCCTGATGAGAAAGTTTTCTTTAATTCCCGTCACCGTCACGGAAAGTGGGTCAGATTTAACTTTGAACTTACTCTTCAATTTGAAGCAGCAAAGCATCGCCTGATTGCCCGTGACAGAGCAGGAAGGCAGTCGGGCTCAACAGATGTCATCCGGTGACAGACTGATAATTCTGAGGCAAATGAAATTGATTTAAAAATGTCTGCGTTTATAAACCATCAACCAAAACTAAAACGTTCGCCTCGGACGTTATAATATTTATTGCGATTGCATTCAATCGAGTCTGCAGTTGGGCCCGTGCAAGAACTTACTAAATAATTCAGGTGTGGTGACAACGGATTTACGCATTACAAGCATTTCGTTTTTCCCGCTTCGTCGTTAAGTCTTGTCAGGAGACGCCACCGCGCTGTCTTTTCAAAACATGGATTAAATAGATTCCCACGGAATTCAAAGCATGAAGTAGGTTGAGCCGGTAAACCTATACACCAAAGCGAATACTCAACATTCCAAGTACCTGCCCTTTACCCGCCGTTGTTAAGGCCGAAATCGATAGTCTACAATGATCTTGTTTTGGCGCGAAAATTCTTGTATACAGTAGTTTCCTTGACCCGACAAGTTGTCTGGGTCACACGTTACGAAACTATACTTCAGGTGCACGCTTCGGACGGATTTGCTTTTGTAATGAATTATTGATATCGGCAAACGATTGCGCTTGCCCCAAAGCGGTCTAAATTCCCAGCGGGAGGGCCAGACATGAGTTTGGAGCAAATTCTTTGTTCCAGTTCCTCCTTCTGTTATGGATCTTGGAAAAGTATTATGAGGTAAATCATGGGCTTTCGGTGTACGTAACACAACAATAATTTGGCGGGAACCAACGCGATTTATACCTCCTTGAAGAAACATGAATAAAGGTAACCCACATCTCACTAATGGTTCTGCATAACCTTCTAAGCTTACAGCCCACATTTAATGGTAAAAAAAATGTGGAATATATTTCACAAAGTAACAAAGTAAAAAGTAGCTCCATGCTGCAAGTGACAAAATTAAGTTGGATTAAACACAGACAATGTTCATTTTCTTGAACCAATAGGTAAATAATCACCCATCTTAATTAAGTTCTAAAAAAGTTTTGAAGTCGAATCAATGAAAACCTGGGAATAGTGACTCTGTTAGCAACGTAGATGATTTCTCCACATCAGTCTTTTAAATGTTATGTACGTAAGCATACTTTTATCATAGAGAAAACTGTTCCATTTTCTCTATGCTTTTATAAACTTAAATACACACATCATTTGTTTATAAGTTATAGACAATATAACATAACATAATGTATTTAAAAATGTGTTTTGTAAGAGCCCACAGATGTTACATCATCTCTCATCTAAACAATGGGGAATGGAACTAAAGCACATAGGCTATCATATTATTTACTTTTCTCTATTTATTTAACAATATTGAAATGACACAAATCTACATTACTCAACATTTTTGTAAACATATGTAACATTTATTTAAAAAAAAAAGTTTTCCAAGATAGGATAAACTAAAGTAAAATCCATTATTACCAGGATTAACAAACAATACTTCTTTGGGTTAGCCTAATCCACTGTTAATCTTTTATCTTGAATCAAATTTAAACTAAATTCAAGTATTAAGATCATGCAATGATACAACACTTTAAGTACAGAAGTGTCAATTGATATTGCAGCATTATAATACCTTTATGTAAACAACACACATAACTTACACAGGTGAACATTTTACCTTTCCTTACCTGATCCTTCATGAAAAATTATTTACATCCAGTGCTTCTCCAATTTCTGTTCTAACTACACTTACCATTTAAACCCGGGAATGAAAGATTTTAACAAAAATAATAAGTACCCAGTATCCAATAATTGTATGACTTGTGTTCAGTGTCACAAAATATTGCCACATTTTTAGTATTTGTATGTAAATTTTGTATTTTATTCTAATAAGAAATAAAAGACGGCAGTGGTAAAACTTGGTGGCACGCCTCCCTAAATCTGCCATGATGATAAATAGTAATAAATATATGATTATTTTCACTGTATAGAAATGCTCAAAGGGCCCACATAATGATGGAGTAGGCCTACTGTTACATATACCACGCAGTGACCAAGTTCAGTTTACCTTAGTTTCTCATAAGCAGGGTTCACCTACTTAAGTTCATACATCCTCTCATTTGCAGATTACTCATTTCAAAGTATCATATCCTTTGTACATTACTAAAGTGAAATAAATATCACAACATGATCTAAGTGAACCTGGTAATGAAAGTAGCAAAATCACTCAAGACATGCTCAGATGAACCCTACTTCCTTGCATATCATTTGCACCCTATTATACCTCCACGCTCATACCATAGAGAAAATAGAACTATTCTATTTTCTCTATGCTCATACTTAGCAAACATGAATGTTCCTAAAGATTAGAACTACCGTACCAAGAATTTAGAGAGAATCTTTGACATCTTTTTCTTCCTCCGTAGAAACTGACACCCATTGGCACAAAGACCCACATTTTCTCTCTTACTTCTATACATCTATAAAAAAAAAGATAAAATATTCTCTATAAAAATATTTGCATTTTACTATTGACATAGGTTGCTGATATATACAGTATTAGGCTCTCTCCAGACTATTGACATTTCTTCGACAAAAAACTGTAGGTATGCCCATATATAGTCATGATGTGCCTATTATGGTCATGATGTGATGTCATCATGACCATATTTAGGCATGTCACACATTTTTGTGAAATAAAATTTGATAGTCTGGACAGGCCTTTAGGAAAGGAAAGTGATATGGTTGTAATCGGCTTAAACCCTCTACTGTCCCTTTAAGTTAAAGGGACAGTAGAGGGGCACATCACACAGTAGATAGATCCTGCAGCTTGAACCATGATTCAGAACACTCGCCGTACAGTGTCCACATGGCCTCAGCCCCCATGGTTGGTCCTGAGGCACAAAATTTTATTTAAGGCACTTCTAGATGATGGCATTCTCAGACTAAAAAATGTTGTTCCCATTTAAAAAAATTTAAGGTGGGGATTGGGGGAAGAACCTGGCCTGGCTGCCACCGGCTGGTGTGTTGTGGCAATTTTCTTTAACAATAAAAGAAGCTTCCGCTTTTCTTTATTTTATCCAAAAACCTATACAACAAATGTAAAATCTTGGGAGTGCAGCCAAATAAAGGAAAATATGTTTTAAAAAAACCCAGAACATATTTGTTGTATGACTTCATCCTTCTTCAATTTTTTTTACCAAAAAAACTATACAACAAAACAATTGAGTAGTTATGAACAAACTTTTCTCTTGGAGGTGCAGCCAAGAACTTGAAAACATTTTTGTTGTATGAAAAAAAAAAAAGAAAGAAAGAAAATCCATACCAAAGGTTGTGCACAAACATTTTCTCTTGAAAGGTGTGGCCAAAAAGAAAACATGTTTGTTGTATGGCTTTATTCTTCTCTTTATCTTATCAAAAAACACAAACTAAAAATTAGGGTGTTGCCATGAACAAATATTTTCTTTGAGGTGTGACAAAAAAAAAACCCCCATATATATTTTATTTTATTTTATTCAATTAATAAAGGGTAAGATTAACAAGGTAAAACAATCATACATGAGCCTCACTGTCAAAAAAAAACTGCGGCAAAAAAGAAAAGAAGTTTGTTGTACGGGTTCATCGTTCTCTATATTAAAAAAAAAAAAAACCCACACAATACATACCAAGGAGATGTTACGGAACAAACATACTCTATTTGAGGTGCGGCTGAAAAGAAAACATGTTTTGGTATGGCTTTATCCTCTTTAGTTTTTCAAAAACCATTACAATGAATATGTTTTCTTTAAGGTTTGAAAAAAAAAAAAAAAAGTTTGTGTTAATCTTCAGTGTTTCTCTTTAAAAAAAACAAAAAAAAAAACAAACAGAACCATTTAACAAACATGTTTTTTTTTTATCTGACTGCAACTCTAACCAAGAGAACTTTTCTGCGTAATGTTAATCCTTTGTTGTCTTTGTTTATTTAATGTTATGTCAGTTAGGAAGGTTGGGCCTAACTTGTACTACTACAAACCCTTAAGTTGGCCATTTTATCTACTACTTAACTTTACACACAAAGAACTATTACATACTGTATACAAAGAACAAAGCAGTCTGTGAAAAGGCTGGTATAGGGTGTTTCACAGAAAGCATGTACTGTTCAAACTAGGTAATACAACCCTGTGTATGTCAAGGGGAACAATCACTGTGACCCTGAACCTTTCACACTAATGTTATTGTTCTATTTTTATCCTAAAGGTCGAGATTTGAAACAATAGACTACAACAGGTTTAATAATTGATTTTATATATTAGTATTATTTACTTGATTGATGTTATTTGGGCAGTAGTGTATTATGTTTATTAAATTATCACAATGTTATTACTTTTATAAGTTTAAAATTTCAGAGTGATCATCATCTGCTAATACATTTGTGTCGCATTATAATCCATCGACCACAAATTCAGAAAGTTTGCATGTTTTTTTAAAAACTACTACATATTGACTGCCTCCCTCAAATCAGCTGACCAAGGGTATAAGAATGTGAAAAAATACCCCCCAAGAGAGTCCAGAAATCTACTGTAGCCTATCAAGTGGCGGATCGAGAAATTCAGAAGCGGGGCCGGGGGAGGGTACCTTTCACAGATGGTGGGTCTAGACCACCACAGCCCTACCATGGTTGGGGCAGCTGAGGGAAGAAAATTTACTATGAATATAGCACCTCTAGATGGCCGGAAATGGCACTCTCAGACTTGACTTTTAACATAATTTCTTCTTTTTCTCCATTTGTTTTATAATTTTGACAAATTTAGGAGGGGGAAGGGGGGGCAGGCAGGCACTACTATTTTTGAAGTGGCTTCTGCAAACTTGGGACCACTGATTATAAATTTTCAATATTATTCCACTGATAGATAGTGTAATATGAGGAAGATATCTTTTTCAATATTAATATTAAACCATGGGACGTATTATCTCTGTAGTAATATCTCTATGATTAAATTGAAATCAAAATTGAAAGATCAATTTACGCGGAAAAATTATCTAAATCACTTTCAAGAATTTCCAATCTTGAAAATCACCTAAAATGATGATAAATATTTTCCTGGAAGTCTTCAATTGAAACAATTTCTCAATTATGGTTGAACAGGCCACAGGCTGAGTATCTCCATGTTTAAACATTCTTGACACCTAACCAGGTCAGCTAATTGGAAGAACAAAGTTCATAACCTATTTAATTATTTGTTCACTCTTTGTTTTCTTTGCTTTGTTTAATGTGACTACCTTGTATGCATCTTGTATTAATTAACTGCTTCATAATTGAGGAATATAAATAATATATAAAAAACTAAAATCAACAACAGAACTGTAGCATAGTTCAGGGGTGGATTTGGGGGACGGGGGAAAGGGGTGCCGGGCCAGGCCCTGCCCCAACCCTTCTTTTAAAGTTAAAAAAAAGAAAGAAAGAAAAAGAAAAAATTGATCACCCAAAACGCCTCAGAGGTTATTTTCGGTCATCTAGAAAAAAATAAATTTTGTAGGGAAATGCCCTCTAGGGTTGTGTTATCTTGATCAGCCCCACTTTCGGCCCCCCCTTTCAGACATCTCTGGATCCGCCTCTGTAGTTTAGTAGGCTAAACTTATGTCAGTGGCAGCCCTTTCGTGTGCGCGGGGACGCTATACCATGGATACTTGAACCCCTGGTTCACTTCTATAGTCTGTTTTCATTATGAATTTAAGTATCTGTCTGAGTTTGGTCTCTTCAAGCCGCATATTGAAAGACTCAGTACACTTACCCCAAAGACCAGGATATTGACTCTCAATGTAAAGACCAATTATGACCACTACTGCATGATATACTAAATAAGGGCACACGACCGTCCAACCACAATGACAAGCACCAGACAGCGACATGCTGGGAAGTGCTACAGAGGGAACTTCAGGAGACAATAACACAGCAGTAAAAGCACACAAACATTTGCAATTTGTGGTAGATAAGCAGGGAGATGAGTTGGTTCACTAGAAATTCTTACCTCACTTGGGGGATTTTTGCATCCCGTACTGATTTCCGTGACAGACTCCTGTGACTCAGGAAGGCTTGGGACCCCTACTATGATTTGGCTGTAAAAAAACTTGGCAAGAAATTCTACACTGTCAGTTGAAGTTAGTTGAGCCAAGTTTTCAAGACATTATGCCAGGATATCCTCTCTGTGTGGAAGTAGCCCTTTGTCGTTTTTTCATTGTCAATTAAAAACACACAATAAGATTATTATATTAAATTATATGTTTCTCAATTAAGATCTGCAGTAAACAATCGATTAAACCAGGCAATGACCCCGCAAAACCACATGATTACGACAGATTTATTTTTATTAAAAAGTTAATTATTTCGCTGAAAAGCGTGCCAAGTTTTCGTAACTAGACCATGAAAACATTAATTCTTATATTAGTTTAAAATTGTTTGAAATTTTATATTTAAAGACATTTTAGATGACATAACCTTAAAACTGGGGGAAATATGCTTTTTCTGTAATAAAAAAAGCAGTTCTACAATATATCAAAAGGAGCCTGGATTTAATTGAAATACTACAGTGAGATCAGGGGTGGATTTTATGGGGCCCACCTCCTCTCCCCACCCCACCCCCTCTTTTGGAAAGTAAAAAAAAAAAATTTTTAAATAAAGAAGGAAAAAAAAATTATTGATTGCCCAAAACACCTAATAGGTTATTTTCCGGTGTCTAGAAAACGAAGATTTTGTGGGGAATCCTCTGGACCAACTAGGGTAGTGTTGTCTCGATTGGCCCCACTTTCGGACATCTCTGGATCCGCCCCTGGAGATTGCCTGCAGAAGTTACCCTTTAAGTCAGTTAGTGTGAAGAAAATAACAATAAAAATATCAAAAATTTTGTCCTTGATTTATTCATGTTTAATAATTTAGCTGGTAGGATACAGGCTCTATTGAACGCCATGCAATAAATGTATACTACTCATCCGGAATTAAGATAACCAGGGTCATTGGCAAATGCTACAAGTGTGTAGGCCTTGTTAGCATATCATACTATAGTTCCTTTAGTATAAGCTCACCCTCATTGAACATAAAATTGGTCCAATTTTTGGCGTGGCCTTATAATAATAATAATAATAATAATAATGTTAAATTATTATAGCGCATAATGCAAAAACCTATGCACTTCACATAAAACAAAAAAGTGTATTTAAAAAAATGAAAAACATAAAACTGGCTTAACAAAAATGCAAAATCTTCAAGGGGTCACACTTATATCCTGATCTATCCCACATGGAACTTATTTCTTACATGGATGCTAGGATTTTATTGTAGGATTTAATTGTTTATAAGTTTGGTTTATTTATTTCAATCAAAAACATAAGATAACATTTAAAATAAAAACATTAGAAAAGGCAAAGTTCTCTGAAAGTTACCCCAATTTACAAGAAAGTTGGAAACAAATTCACAAAAAAAAAAAAAAATTTTGCAGCACTAATGATGAATCACAAAAATATAAGAATTAATTGTCAAAAAATGTGCATGTTAAAGAACACAGTACACTCTTCAGAAAGGAGAAAGGGATTGTCTCCCAGTGTACTGCCCAATCTCCAACAGAAGAATCCAATCTTCTGACTCTCCTTAATGTTTTTCTGTATAGGCCTACTTAATGTACAAGATTAAAGATAAAATCATCTTTCAAGAGGGGATAAACCAGTGGTGGATTCAAGGGGGGGGGGGGCAGCCCGTCTAATTTGTCAAAGTTATTTAAAATTCCCAGATCCACCACTGAAAACCTTGTATATTGAGGAACTTAAAAGTCATTAACAGACCTGTCAGGATTCAGAAAAGCTCATTTCCAGCTCACAGGTCCACCTCTGTTTTTTGGGTCATTTATACAAATTTTGAAACCCCCCCCCCCCTCCACCACCTCCTCCAAATCCTGGATCTGCCCCTTGTGGGTTATCTCCAATCTAATCCAATCCTGTACTTATGTTTTGGCTTGTGAAAGTAATGATCTGGAATGGACAAAGAAAATGTAAAAAAAAAAGCTAATATCAGATAGACTAATAATATTAATTGTCAAATCATTAACTTTGATTAGACTGTTTTAAGCTATACCGCCAGCAGTTCACCTAAAGTTCTTTTGCCCTCTGAAAATTATAATAATATAAAATATGCAGAGATAAGTAAACACACTTGAATCAAGTAGATTGTACTCAAGTTTGTGAGTTTGGCAAATTCTATGACTTACATGAGAGTACAATGACATTTGCACGACCTTACGTTCCACCCACTCCATCAATACTATTCATTGATTATTAAAAAATGCAAAAATAAATTTAAAAAAAAATTATGACAATTTATATATGTATCGTTACTATTGAATTAAAAAGGTTGTGAGAAAATGACATATGTCTTTATTACAATTTTGTTCAGTATATGGAAAAATATATGAATTTTATAACTTGTGTGTCTGTTGATATCCTATGTTCTGAGAAATTATAGAACATTATTATGCCTATGGAACATAAAAAAGGATAAAAAAATGTTTTAACCTATTTTTGGTCCAACAGAGGCTAGTATTAGTAGCAAACAATTTTGGGCCATTTTTCGGCTACTCTAAGATGTACAATTAAAAACAAATATTTCCCCTTTTTTGGGGGGCATACTACTGTGCTGAACCTCTTATACAGGGCCCGTATCCAGGGGGATTTTTATGGTTCGGGAGAACCCCCTTTTCTAGCAAACCCCCCCTCTTTTATGGCGAACCCCTCTCTTCAAATTTCCCAAATAAGTCCTCCAACTCAACTAATGCAGTGCACTGCAAACCCACCCAGACACAGACGTTTTCAAACATATCTGCTTTTATAGCATTATTTAGACCCATAAAGCACAAAAATCATCTTGCTTTGGGGGTTTTGCCTACCCCACCAGGGCTTCGACTGTGGACCTCATGCCCTGAAAACCCCCTTGGAAGGACCTGGCTACGGGCCTGTTATAATATTCAAATATAATCTTAAGTCATTTAAGATTATATTTGAATATAATCTTAAATGACTTAAGATTATATTTGAATATTATAACATAATCTTAAGTCATTTAAGAAAAATTATAACTTAAAAAAAATCCTTAGTATTTCATTCATTGAAATTAGTATTATCTTATTTCTACCAATAGAGCCATTGGGGGAGGAGATAAGTTACCCTGTCCAACAAGTCAAGCTGTTTTTGTCTATTATTGCATTTTAGTATTATAGATACCATTATGAATATCAATCAGTGTAGATGAAATGGTCACCCTCCATAAAGAAAGTTGGAATCTATACAAATAATTAAAATTATCACAAATGTTTATAGTCGTTATAATTATTATTTAATATTATATCATTAATACTATTAAATTTGAATCCAATGGTGCCAAAAGTACATGAAGGGTTGATTTAAATCACGCCACAATCAGCTGACTTACATGGGAATTTGGAACAGTATGGCGCAATCATTGATTTTCCCACCAGCAATTATCCACAAAAGCCAGCTATAGAATCTTTCAGACAATCCTTGAACCTTTCCTAACCTTGCCATTTGTAGGCTCAGCCAAGTGAAGAATTATTTTAATACAGCTATGACTACAGTCATTGGTTTAGTTGATGGGGGGAGGGGGAGGGGAATGAACCTATTATCTGGTTCTAGTTGTTGCACAGAGAGCCCATCATTTAAAAAATTTCAGCCTATAGGCACATTTTTTTAAAGTAATTGAAAGAGACTTTTGTTTGTATTGTATATGGATGATGACCCATTTCGGGCAAAGACAATTTCCCAGGGGGACATGCTCATATACCCTAGTGGCATATGTAGGTATACTGATGTTGTTAGGGGCAAGTGTGTGATGGAAAATTAAAGGGTGCTAGCTGGGCAAATGAGGTACTTTTAACAACTTAGAGTGCATCATTTATGCACAGCAAATTTCCTGAGGAGGGGGAGGGCCAGCTTACGTTTTCCCCAAATATCTGATGCACTTCTCAGATAAACTACTGTTATATCACCCTTACAGGGCTTGGGATAGCCAATATTCTAACTTCGATTTTCATGTAAAAGTGCTCAGGCTCACCAAATGCAAGTCCTTTCCTATGTCCTATTAATACAGTACATGTACTACAGGTGGGAGGTGAATTTATGTGAATATTGGTTGAAATATACAGGTACAAGCAATAGAGTTACTACCATCATTTACTTTTTATTAAAAATACATATTTTTTTATTTTGCTATTCTGGGTTTTAATTACAATCAGAATGTGCAATGGAATGCCAAATGGTAAGTACAGAGTGTGTGGGTGGGGGCTGCAGGGATAAATCCAAACTTGAAAACAAGGGGCACAAGCCCTGTTTCAGATGCTCATGTCAAGGAAATTTATAATTCTAGTGGATAAGGCAGGGGAAACATGACCCCTGCTATTCCTCTCCCCAGTCACTGTATGTGAAAGTGCAATAGTAATTGACTTACAGAATGTGAATATAGTATTGTAAAGGATACTGTATAAGAAGTCACTCTTTGAATTGTGATAGAAATACACTTTATACACTTATAAGTCCTTGTTTAATTAAATGCAAACACAAGTTATTATAAAATTTGCAAATGGTAAAACAATAATAAGAACACTAATATTAATAGGCCTAAAAAAACCCCAATAATAATAATAATAATAATAATAATAATAATAATAATAATAATAATAATAATAACATAATAATAATACCAATACCAATAATAATAATAATAATAATAATAATAATAATAATAATAATAATACCAATAATAATAATAATAATAATACCAATAATAATAATAATAATAATACCAATAATAATAATAATAAATTTTATTTTGCTGCGCATGGTGATACCCATCGGCACTGACTTCCGTGAGATAAGTGATATTAAATTAGTAAACACATGCAAATACTATTTTCGGGAGATGGGTTACTTTCCGAGATTTTTGCTTGCTTGCTGGAGTCTGTCCCGATTTCCGGGAGAATCCCGCGACTTCCGGGAGACTTGGGACCCCTGCATACTCTCAATAGGAGGGGGTTATTAGAGGAGCCAAGCGATCAGACTCCCAATTACCACCCGACGCTGGCAGGGTTTAAACCGGGGTCGTCATCACAAGAAACAGGAACGATACCTCTCCTCAAACTGCTCATCTAAGTAAAAACAAACATATTCTGAAACATACTGAATATACCGCAATTTGTGACCTATTTGTAATAAGCAATGGAATTAATCAAACATATTTTTAGTTTTTCTAGATTTACCCACAGGCTATACATCCTCGCAGACTAATGAATATTTAATAACAACAAAGCTCCCAACAATTGACATACATTTTTGGATAGACAAATCCTTTCTTATCTGCTTCATCCTGAAGTTAATCTGCCATCAGTTGTCATTTTGTCACCAGATAACGATTCCGATCCTATGCATCCTCTGTCTGTAGTCTTGCATTGTTCGTTGGAGAGTTCGGATGACCTACAAAATATTTGAACAAAAGCTATTTACATTACAATTCCATAAATTTAAACTACTTTTCACACGGAATTAAAGACAATGTTTTCTTTTTCTCTTATGTTGTTTTTAAAAATTTTTAGGAAAAATGAAAAGTTTAATTACTTTTAAATACCGTATTCATTTCAATAAACGCTGCAGGCGTTCATTGACGAAAAGGTTTTTTTTAAGGGGGCGTTTATTCTAGGGAAGCGTTTATTCGAGGGTGGGAGCGTTTATTTTTAAAAATGTAAAATGGATGCGTATAATTATACTCAAATAAATGCACATTAATTTCACTGTAAATGTGGAATTACAACACATAATTACCGTCAAAATGTATTATTACGTGATCATAAAGACACAGATCAAACTATATTTACTGATTCACTGAAATTACCAGTCAATTTTAAGATTTATGGAAAAATTATATGTACTGTATTATTAATTATCCCTGAATTAAGTCAAGAAAAATATATCATCATTTTCAACAGAAGCTAATAATTAACCGACTAAGCAAACTGAGCATTACAAATACCTAATTTTTTTTAGCATAGCAAAAATGGTATTTCCTTAATTTGAACTTTAAAAAATTATTTAAAAATGATTAATGTCTAAACTTAACAGGACAGGAAGATCTCATCAATCTGATGAGGCTGATACATCATATCCCCTGACCCCCTCTGGTGAATAGCAAACATCCCAAGAGCGATGTGTCAACTGGGAGCAAATAAGTTAAGGGGAGATATAACAGATTAGATACGGTAATGAAAAATGCATGACTGGCTAGAAACATCGAAGAACATTGTGCAGTTAATTGACAAGGGCAGAGAGTTTGTTGTACATGAGATCAGTCTAATTGTATAGCTATACAATTAGCATAATTAGCATAATATTGCTCATCAATATTATGGTCAAAGTTCATATCCAACTAATTGCAATACTGTCAATCTCGTATGATAATTGATGATATATCCCAAAAAAAGTTTCTAAAGGTGACGGATGCATCTTGCAAACCTGTGAGCAGTGACAATGTGGAAAATCCCTTCAGAAAAATCGCAAATTCTAATTTCACATTTATTGACGTACTCATCCATCATGATATCAATTTTTTCTTCTAAAATTTTTACTAGTTTTGAGAAAAAATATTCAAATATCTAATTTAATTTTTCAATCCTTTACAAAAATAAAGATTGCTACTTTTTATAATTATGATATTAAAATATATAAAATGTTTACAAATATTAAATTTAGCAACAGTTTCTTTATAATTTTTCACAAGAATTAACTCTTTCAATATAAGTGGAAAGATATTCCATATCTATAGAGCATCTAAAAGTAAGGAAACTATCAAACAATATTAAGCCTATCATTGGCAGTGGCGTATTTATGGGGGGGCCCAGGCCACAATTTGCCCAACTGGCCTGCACACCCACCACTCTAATTTTTTTGAAAATCAAAGATAAAAGGGAGAAAAAAAATTTGCATTTAATTTAAGTTTGAGAGTGCCATTTCCAAATACCTAGAGGAGTTACACACATAAAATTTCCTCGACCCTAGCCATGGTGGGGCTGAGTTATTCTGGACCTCCACCTGGTTCCAGGGCCCCTCTATTTAAAATTTTTTTGTTTCTATTACTGAAGTAGCTATCAATTGCTGAGCAACTTGCGTGCTAAGTACCTTGATCAATTTGTGTTTTGTTTTTTTCTGTTTGTGTCTTGCTCTACTGATCTAGTTCATGTTAGTAAACATTATTATGACAAATCTGAAAAAAACAAAATGGATCATAATAATTAGGACAAGTTGTTTACAAGATATAAGATATTTCATTGGTCAATGTGTTAAGCTAAGTTCACTTGGAATTCAGGTTATTTATGCTTTATAGTAAAAACAACAAAATAATCACAAAAACATTAGAATAAATCACTTATTTCTAACTTTGCAAGAATACATCTCTGTTGAATTGCAACCTTAAAAATGTTCATATTTATTGCTTAATTTGTATATTTAGGGTGTTAGAATTAAATGGAAAATTAGAAGGCGTGAGAGCTGCACCAGACATGTTGGGATGTTCCCTTACTATTATGGGACCTGAGAGATCTGGAGCTATAGTTTTATTCTCTTAAAAATAAATTTTTTTTATTTAATTTGTTTTATTTATATAGGCCCTAATTAACTATACTGCAAATACAAAATTTGCCACTTACTGGTGGGAACACAAACAATAAATGGATACAAAATAAATTGTCAAAGTGTAGAATACAAAAAATGATTTCACCCTTGGTTAGAGATTTTTGGTAGCTACTGGGGACAGGGAAATGGAAGGGGAGACAAGTCTTTTCCCCACCTCCTAGATCCACCACTATTCTCTGTGATACATATTTTAATGTATGGCCAAAGGAAGTGGGATATTGTACTTTTCTATTAATAAAGTACAGGAAGTATAGGGGTGATAAAAAATAAAAAAGCCGATGGCATTTTGGTGGTCCGTAAGCAATAAGTAATTAGGCTCAGCTACGTCAATACTAAACTTTGAGTTAATTCACAACCAGTAGTGTATAAAAGGTTCGAGTAAGATACAATGGATTATGTGCACAGAATTGTAATACTTGTGGTATTATGAAAAAAAAGTTTGTGCATAATTGAGGTTTTCACTATTATCTGTGTGGGGCATTCTTTAAATACTTGTGGGAAATTTCAAAGAATTTCCTCTTCTTTGTTAACCAGTGAATATAACCCTGACTAAAACCGCTTTCTTTTATATATTTCTGCATTCTTATTTAAATTTAGCCATCTATTAATATTGGAAGTAGACCTATTTTATTAGCTTAGCTGTGGTTTGGTCAACAATGTTAAAAAGCTAGTGACTATTATAGTTATAACAGATTAATCAAAGCAGTGTCTTAAAAATATATATGACTATGACTACCAAGATCATCTTTCAACAGAAAAAGATAGTACAGTACATACTTATGAGAACAACAGCAATATTTATTTGTACCACTAAATATAAAGTAGAATGAAAATATGTATAATAATAATAATAATAACAATAATAATAATAATTATAATAATAATAATGTATTTTATTTACATTTGTGATAATCATTGTAGAAGTATATGTGTTGTATATATAATTGAATCGAACTGACAACATCAATAGTTCATTGCCTGATGAAGTGTAGCTGACAGCAAACAAAACTTCGCAAGTACGTATAATTTTTATGGTTCAGAAAACGAATTCAATTTACAACATTGTAGAAGTTATTTACAATAAAATTCCTGACGCAATGATGGGTTTAGAGGCCCTATAGCTCCTGAGCTTGATGTAGTAGTACCAGGCACTGGTGGGACCAGTATTTGCCTGGCATGGGGAAAGCTGTACAGCAGGGTGGGAGTCCCACATGCCTACAAAAACTGTGCAGTTTTGTGCTATTTTAAGCTGTTCTTAGACATTATAGCATTAGCATATAATTATGAGGAGGTGGGGTTGGCCTGTTCCAACACTGGTTTCACGCTCTTGCCCCTTCCCCAGCTGACGCCGCAACTGGAACCATTGACATAAATATATCAATGATTCAGCATCCGCATAAGTTGGTTACTGCCAGCCTTAACTGACTGCGCTATCATATGCCGCTTTTTGAAAAACCATACAGCGAGACCAGATGCATATAAACATCAATATTCAACATTCTAAAATTTAACAGGCCATCTGATTCAACCGTCAATTCTATATATAAACACATGATGGAATAAAACTGAATGGACTCGTAATTAAACTAAGTCTGAACCCTGTCACAGCATACAAAATCATCATTAAGTATTATTCATATATAGGTGAAAGTACAATAGTACTAGAGACTTTCCCTTCAGGTCATTCAGAGTTTTATCTCTGGAATGTGGTCACCATGGCAATGGTATCAAAAATTCTCTCATACTGATCAAACATTCCAACTTCCTCTGAATTCTTTCAAATCTCCTAAATCAACACTTTAATTTTGCTGACTGTGTAAGGGTCATGAGACAAGTACCATTTAAATGAACATTACCGAGTGACCTAATATAATGATAATAACAATAATATATTATCATTAATACAATAATAGATTTAAATTGCGCATCCATTTCTTCTAAAAACCATCCTGTAATATTCAATTACAATACAGTACATTTATTTTTTTATATATTTATTTCCACAAACAGCAAAGAATCGCCACTTACAGGTAAGAAAAAAATGTAAAATACAGTATACAAATATATATACTATTATAATATGTATTGACGACAGTATAGAGAAATGGAAATATGTTGCACTATGTAATTTAGCATGAAGTGGGTCTTGCTGGTTAAGATGCTCATCGCTCAATCCCAGTGTCTTGGGTTCAAATCCTGTCATATTCCATCCAAAAATTGCTACTGTATTGGATGTGAAATTTAACAAATTACATCATACATTTAAAAAAATTTAATTATGTTCTAAGTAGGCCTATGCTTCAATCTTGTATTGTTTGTTTTAATGTTTTTGTTATGTATTGATTGTTATGGACCACGTATGTAATAAAGTTTAAAGAAGGTAAGAATAGATATCAAGTTAAAACTTATCAAATTTTTCACTGAACATTACTGCTACCCAGACAGATGGGCATTCACAAGTCATAATTAATATTAATGATGTTTGACATTTATATATTATTTTTTAAAAAGTGTTTGAAAGATTACCGGATGTTACCCTGGTCACTGATATTGACGAACATCTGCATTGGTGCTAGACTCCATTAAGTCAAATTGAAGGGGATTTCCGGAAGAATATACAGGAAGTGTCCATTTACCAATTAAGGTACCAGGCACATTATGCGCAACCTCTTTCAATATCACAAATTATGCTAAAAAAAAACACCTCATATCACCTTATTTTATCTCCCCAAGTTAACGAACTATAACTTTCCTGTCGTTGCCCCCCCCCCCATTATTCCTCATGTTAATACCCCTTATTAGCCAGTGCATCCTTTGATGTCACCAAATCATAACATTTTGGAGCTGTTTACCAATTTGAAGAATGTCAATTATTAGCATCTGCTGGACAGCACATCTTCTTTAACTACTGTTCAAATAAACTAATTAAATATGTAAACATGGTGTACCATTGGGTATGATTGTCATAGAATACGGACCAGGGACTGAAGTGCTTCGGGGATTCTTAAATTTGATGAAATGTATAATCAAATTTTTTTTTTCAAGTCCTGCAATGTAAGGGAACAAATCCTTTTTACTTGTTACACATATCAAGAACTTGCAACTTGCATTTTGTAACTCGCAAATCCCATTTGTGACTTGCAACTCGCATTTGTTAATCGCAACTTGCATTTTCCACCTCGCAACTCACAGTTCGTAACATGCAACTCGCATTTTCCAACTAGCAATTCACAAAAAAGAAACCCTTGATATTTCACACATGGGATAAAATCAAGTTTGGCAGGTACAAATTATAGTAAAGGCAAGTAAAGGAATAACAGAAACAGTGACACAGGCAGGGTCAAAAGATATTAATTCCACTAACTCCTTAATACACTAATCTAATATTAAGTTAGTTTAAGTAGCAAAATTATTCAAATTCTGAACAAAAAGAAAATCAGGTCACTAGAAAGGTAACTCATTGCCTTGACATGCAGTAATCATTATTCTTTATTTCCCTTCAGCGCTAATTAGGCCTAGATAAATCTGATCAAAGTTTCATCAGATTCTATATTAGTACAATTTCTTGTACTGAAGAAGAACATCAATAGCAATTATTAGCAGGTACTTATAGATACAGTATTTAACTAGTTTTTATTCCACTAATCAGAAAAGTTCCTCAGATTAACCACTCAGAATAGAGGGAATATTAAACTGACCAATCATATTTTGTTATCAGTTGCAAGTAAAGAGTTTATAACCTCATATTATGTAAACAAGTAATTATTTAATGAAGCGATATGTAGAAAGACAAGCTAAACCAGTCACTCATCGCAAAAATTTAGTTATTAATACAGTGTTAAACAGTAAAATGAGAGCTATAAAATAGTAAAAGAATCATTTAAATCTGACATTTTGTTATGAAGTTACAAGAGTTTAAACAAAGCTGTTTAAAAAAACAATATTTGAGAAATGAGCCTTCAAAGTTTATGATTTCAGGTATTTCTCAGGCAGTAACCATCACCAATTGTTAAAAATAGTTGTTTTAACCATGGAGGTATAATTGAAAATTGGAAAAATAACAGCATAGCATGATATATAGATATATAAAGGTTAGTTTAGTGCAATAAAACAGATTTCAAAAATGTAGACATTTATTCCAGCATGTTTTGGCTATTACAGTATCTCTAAAACAGGATTTGTGACAAGTGACTGGTTTGGCTTGTCTTTGCCACATATGGTAACTACCTACATCCTCCAACTGCTCTTAAAATACCTGTGCAACCATTAAACAATAAAACACCACACCATAAGCTGCTAACATTAACAAAATCTATTTAATTTACTAATGCATTTTCCTTCCCTCCAACACAACCATTTCAAAGAGAGACCGACTATCAATTTGGGAAAGAAATATCATTATGATGTATTAGTAGATCCTTGTTAGTTACTATAAACAAATATTACCTGTCTTTGATGTTCCACACAATGGAAAGGATATTAATGGTTAATAATTATTTATGCTTATTTACACAACAAGGGTAGGTTCACTGTACTGTACTGTACTTAGGACTTCTTAAACTTAGATCGGCTGTTGATAAACCTGATGCTACAGACAGAAGGCAATGCTGCAGCGACCTGCCGATTGTTTTCAAATGATTGCATAGCCCACTATTACTGAACGGTCTGGGTATTTGTCCAGGCTAAACTCTGGCAAATTAGTGTCCCCCCGTCTCTGCATCTGTCCAGTAGGACTATATAATACTGTAGCATATTTCTAAAAGGAGGTTGCGTGCATGGAGGGCATGAGACTTTCTTGGGGGGGGGGGACCCTGTAGTTACACCACTGACAACAGACCCAACATTTGCTTAAATTGTAATCTTTAATTTCTTTCTTAATAATAATGTATGTTGTTTCTGCTAACTGCAATCAGGGCTTCACTTGCAGGAGCAATAACATCTAAATGCCGACAGCGTCGTATGATGCAGCTCGGCACTATTTGTTGTCACGTCGGGTCTGTGTGAGTTAAATGCAGATGCGATGGTTTGCGTCAGGGGCAGTCACATCCTAGAATATTAACATTAAACATGTTTAATATTTCTCACAGTGGCTTAAGATTGTCTCCGGTAATGAATTGCGTCGGGCTGTGTTGTACGACACTCTCTGAGTTGGCCTTTAGCCTTAAAATGTCACATTAACTACATTCAATTGATGAATACATGTTACGCAAGTATAGCACATTCATGTTTGAATGTTGACAGGAAAAAGTACAAAAAACCTCTTTGTTTCTACGTTCCTAATTAGAGACAAGCCGGGAGCAGAGATTTTCTTGTCAAGTGTAATATATGTGTTTAATTTCGCATAAGGCAAAGTTAAAAAAAAACAGAGGCCATTTTTTCAAAATGGATGTCAATTTTTTTTCAGATCAACAAATAGTTATGCTGGTTGCTCCAGTTGTATTGGAATCTAAACTTAAGTAAATACATATATCTATATATAGCTTGAAAAATGTCTTATGTGACCTTATTAAAAATGCGGGTGCAGAAATTGGGTGATTATCTATCTGGCGCAGACAAGCCTTAACTGACACCGCTAATCATTTATGTTATTATCATACATTTATCAAACCATAACACACCCTAATCATCAAACCCCCGCAGTGTATTGTTGATTTCGCTAAAATTTTATAATCAGGAAAGGGAGAAGATGAAAAACTGTATAAATCCTTATCCAGGCTATTAAATTTATTTGACAAAAATATGTGACATGCCTAAATATGGTCATGAAGACATCACATCATGGCCATATATAGGCACATCATGACTATATATGGGTACACAAGTAGTTTTTTGTCAAATAAAATTTGATAATATGGACAGAGCTTAGCGAACTTCGAAAAAAAATCCCGGATTTGTTATTTTACAGACGTAGAACGTAATGATGCCACTAAAAGTCATCTGCGCATGCAAGAACATTAAGTTCTCCCTTGCGCGTGGATTCTAGGACGCAATTTGGCCAAATCTACGTATGCAGAGAACGTAGAACGACCAGTCATACATGAGTGATTCCGTTCTAGTGTCGCATCGTCGAACAAATCGAAGCTCCTTAGTATTATTAGGATTCTGTTCACTTTTGACCCCTTTTTCTTATCAGCTTGGTACTCTTTGTTGTGATTGCACTTGTTTGTGTTGCGGTTCGATAATACAAGAATAAGAACAAGAAAAGATTACTCAAAGGAGATGTCAGACATAATATTAGAAGTAATGAATTGTAATTTCTCGTTAATCCTTTCATTTAATTCTACATTACATTCAGGTGAACTTCTGACTCCTGCGTTATTGAAGGTCTCACCTGTCAGATTTCTATGCTCAGACAATGAACAAATAATCAAATTCCTATTCATTTAAATCGTCTTGATTGCATCTTATTATGCACCAGTAGAATAATAATACTTCCAATATATTAAATCTTAATGGCCTAACCGATGTCTATGAGCTGCAGAATAAATTCATCAAATAGTTTATGGAAGTTGTGATAATTTTGGATTATTATTTTGTAAAGCATAGAAGTATAGAGCAATGTATTCAATAGACAGATTTATCTTAAAGAATACTATTTAATCTATTTGTGATATTATTTATAAAATAAATATGAATGCAACCATAGAAGTACAATGTATTATATTACTAAACAGATTTATAAATAATGATACAAATAGTAACATTAACCTATTTGTAATATTATTTATAAAATAAACAATATAAATATGATTTTATAAATTGTGTTTGATGGAATTCGCTCCAGAATCAATTCTTAATCAAATATGGCTTTAAAAGTTTGAATTTGAGAATAAATGAACAAATAATCAAATTCCTATTCATTTAAATCGTCTTGATTGCATCTTATTATGCACCAGTAGAATAATAATACTTCCAATATATTAAATCTTAATGGCCTAACCGATGTCTATGAGCTGCAGAATAAATTCATCAAATAGTTTATGGAAGTTGTGATAATTTTGGATTATTATTTTGTAAAGCATAGAAGTATAGAACAATGTATTCAATAGACAGATTTATCTTAAAGAATACTATTTAATCTATTTGTGATATTATTTATAAAATAAATATGAATGCAACCATAGAAGTACAATGTATTATATTACTAAACAGATTTATAAATAATGATACAAATAGTAACATTAACCTATTTATAATATTATTTATAAAATAAACAATATAAATATGATTTTATAAATTGTGTTTGATGGAATTTGCTCCAGAATCAATTCTTAATAAAATATGGCTTTAAAAGTTTGAATTTGAGGATAAATAAATATGACCCAGTTAAAAAAAATAACATTACTGAATGGACCTACTATAATGTGTTCAATAAATCAGATTATTAAATGTTCTTAATCTAATGTCTACATTAAAAGATATTATAGTATATGTATTGATAACTACAGAAAAAAAAAAACCCAATTACTATCATAGTAAGGTAGAAAAAAACATGGAATCAATTCAGCAGCAAGAACTGGCTGAAACCCAGTGTTGTAATAATAAATATCACAAATTAATATTTGCGAACAAGACCAATTATTTACAAAGTATAAATATCTTATTATTTATGGCGACAAGACCTAGTTTATTTGCCCGCATTACGTTGAAGATTATACTCGTCAGAAATGTAAGTACAACCTGAAGGACTGTGTCGATCGATTTGTATGTCACAGTAAACTCATTTGCAACGCGATATTTGAAATCCACAAGCTTTTACTATCAAACATCAGCACAGAAATACTCATATAATATGCAAGCGACCAATTGCTCTACAGCGTTTGTGCCAGGAGGAAGTGTGGGACAATATTGTCCCTGATATGAAGGGATCACATTGGACCGCTGATGTGTATAAGCCCACCCCTCCCCTTTAACACAAAATTGGGCCAATTCTTGTGGGTGGGTTTATTCTTTATTGCAATTTAAAACAAAATTGAAGTATATAGCGAAGGACCAAACTCACCCACTTAACAAGTTCATAACAATTAGTAAATCTGGCAGAATAATTCCAACTTTAAAACGTACCAAATGTCATAAATACTCATTTTTACCATGTGCAATAAGAGTCTTTAACAAACACTTCAGTAGATAATTTCATCATCAAGCTTATCTACTGTATTTCACTATACTACATTCCATGCCATATTCCTCTCCTGGACCTCACAATATAGTTCAACCTAAATTCCATGTGTATATATTGTTATATCCATATTTAATATTATATCTGTTAATTGTTGTCTTGTATATTACAGTGATGTTTTTTCGATTTCTACTGTTTGTTATCAACTCAAAGAAACAAATCTTGTATATGTGTACTATGTATGACGAAAATAAATCTTGAATCTTGAATCTTGAATTTTGAAGTAGAACAATGCATTAAACAAGCAATAAAAATACAAATTCAGAACAGAAATTTTCCAAAATACTTAAATTAATAAAAATACAGATACAGGTAAATTATGTACATAGCAATTAATAATGGGTAAAAATACAAAATATGGGCAAATTCAATTTAAAATATATAAAAATAGATTCCATAAAGGTTAAAAAATTAAAAAGAGGGGAAAGCCTTTTGAAGTTACATAAAGCTTACCAATTGTTGAACATACCAAAGTTAAGTATGAATTTTTTTTATCGTTCAGTAAATCTGGTAATCCCCTTTTTTCATTATAGACAGGCCTATTTGAAGTCATGTCTGGATAGCTGGAAATTTTTAACTTCAAAATAATTACTATGTTAAAAGTAGTTATCATTATTGTAATTCTTTTAATAATTGTACAAGTGTTTATTAGCATGGACTTTTGTGTGCCTCGCATGTACTCGCACTGTTGGTACACGTCCCGCAAGAATTACCGTCATGGCTCACATGAATTGCATGCCTCCCTGGATGACTTGCTAACTCGCTGGCTCGCACTTTGGCAACCCTCTGTATGAAATATACAAATAGACCTTGGTTTACGGTAGATACTGATACATAGACGTCCACGCAGCTCATTCATGATCTGATACAATGATTGACCCACATTTGTTAACCCTTGCTCAATTCAAAAAGTGCATTTCATTCGCAGTGTCTGGTAGTAGAGCCTTGTGTAAAGTATCTTAATATAATATATTTTTAATAGACAATATCAATAACATTATATTTTTATTTAGTCTATACTATGATGTCTCTATATTTTTTTCTCTTTTCACCATATTTGTAATGTAAATATGTTTTCATAGAGGCCGCTTTTTGGATGATGCACTACAGAATTAGCATTACTGTAATTATTAATATTATTACAGTGTTAACAATACATGTTAATGGTTTGTAACGTAGTATTACAATAGGCCTAATATGTTACAAACCATTAAGTATACTTGGAAATTTAAAAGTACATTGTTGTAAGTTAATAGGAATGTGTAGTAAATGGCCCAGTTAAAATTGCCCAGATACTAAAACATCCTAGTTAAAATGGCCCAGTTAAAACGGCCCGATAAAATGACCCAGTTAAAATGGCACAGGTAAAATGGCCTAGTTAAAATGGTCCAGTTAAACTAGAAAAAGGAATGTACAAGATATGTATAAGTTTTTATTATGGCTACATTATACTGCAGTATTTACAAAATATGTTTAGAAAAGTAGAAAAGAAAAATAATTTGCCAAAACAGTAACATGTGTAGATCAGGGTCATTTGGATAGAACTTATTTAGGCCAAGGCCTAATTCTAAGGTTGAATTGAATGCTAAATACATGTACCACTCAACCCATGTATATTGGGCTGAAATAACCACTTGGCTAAGGTAAAAGTGGTAAAATGTAGGGCTTAAAGGCTGGTGTACTCTCTTTTCTTTTCTTGCCTTGCCTTTTGGGTCAGACTCTGTAATCCTAGGGGGGTGGTGGGAAAGAGGTTTTACCAAAAGTGCAGTTACCTTCCAAACATATGCCGACAACCATTTATACCCTCTGGGTGGGAAGAGAGAAATGCAGTGGATTGGTTCAAATCCATCATTAAGGTGTTAAAAAAAATTTCAGAACTTGAATATTTAATTTAAAAAAAAAGATTTTACAGATTTTGGATTGGTTAGGTTATGGCAATATGAACCTTTCTTTTTTGCCTAATCACCAATCATTAAGACAATGTACTGCCATATTAGGAAACATGCAATGGTAGGACACTTTGACGTTTAGGATAGATGACGTTATCATATTAGTATAATATCCAGGTTTACAAAAGGGTAGACAAAAAATTCACACACATGAATGAATACAGGTAATGGGAAAAATATTATGAGCTTAACATGAAACCTGTAAATAAAAATTTAAAAAATAATCTTTGGAATATGTAATAATAAAAATATACATTTTGAAATTAAATTTTTGTTAAATTTTTGTTTCATATGATATTATTAAAAAAAATTATACATAGTCTTCATACCTTTTAAAAATTATCAATCAAAAAATGTTAAAAATGCTTTGTAAAACCTGTTCCTAAAAAAAAAAAAATTTAATTGTAAAATTATAGTCTCATATCTGATATTATATATTCTTCATCACATAATGCCAACTTTCTTCTTTAGATAGAACTTAAAAAAGTTAATTTGTTCATCTCTCCCTAGCCACCAATCCAAATAAGGCTTGTTGATGATACCTGCGGACAAAAACAAAGAAAATGAAAGAGAAGTATGCTTGGTGAGTAGCGGCGCCCAACATTCCTCCAGACCTCGCCTTTCTAGGTCATGAAATCTGACATTAGGGAACTGAAATTTCTGAAGAGGAAGAATCTCAGGCATGGGAGATATGTCAACCGCAATGCTGTTCCTTTGTCTCAACATGGAGTCATTATAATACCTCCATGGTCTAATCTTTAAGCCTGGCTGGGAATTAAGATTTCACTTTTTCTTCTAAAACCACACTACTAGACTACTTGCAGGGTGGCCTAAATTTCAAGACGCTGAAGTCACCTTGTAAAAATTCTTTCATACATCTGAAATGGCCTTTAGGGAGGCATACTGAAATTCATAAAACATATTTAACGACAATACATTAGAAATAAATCACCATGACTTTCATAACTATTTTTATTACATTAACTTTATCCTAGTGTACACTCCCTATGGTATAAGACTGGAGTATATTCTCAACATTGCTATAGCACTAGAGTACACTAAAATATGTAAACATCACCGTCCAGTTGAGGCAAAAAAAAATAAAAATATTAGGTTTTTAATATAGCGCCCTATAATATCTCAGAGCGTTCAAGACCTGTCTCTTATACACATCTAGATGTGTATAAGAGACAGGCAGTGGTGGCGCCAGAAATTTGCCGACAAGGGGTCCAAGCCAGCTGGGACCGACGAAGTCTCGGTCGAAGACCTGGAATAAAAAATCTCTTGTAGGGTTCACAGGAGGAGTTTTTATGGCTTAAGTATGCTCCAAAATGTGCTTTTAGACCACAATATCAGGGATTGGAAACCATATTAACGTTATTTTGATAGGCAAAATGTTACTTTTTATTGATCTGACGACCTGGTCGTGCATCCGACGACAGGGAATCCAGGCCTGTCCGACGGGGAAAATTCCCCCTACCCCCACCCCGCTGGTGCCGCCACTGCTGAACAGAAGTAAAAAATATTATTAAAA
This sequence comes from Anneissia japonica, assembly GCF_011630105.1. NCBI lineage: Eukaryota > Metazoa > Echinodermata > Crinoidea > Comatulida > Comatulidae > Anneissia > Anneissia japonica. Next base: position 868,167 of record NW_022702449.1, on the reverse strand, counting down.
AATAAATACATAAATAAAAGAAAATGCAGAAAGGGTTGTAGAGAATGAAAATGGCGCCACGTGCAGCTCTCTGAAATGGATACGTGCGCCATATAAGATGACTTTATTATTACAGACCAACAAGCATAGCACACACAAACACTAAACGTGTACGCTAATATCCGTTGGCTTACTTATATAATACCATACAATACAATGCTCAATATTAGGAGCATCCTTGAGGTATTTTCACCAAGGCTGAGAATATCCCTGTTGGAAGGCCATCTGAACAGGAGTAACAATGCTCTGGAATGCTCCATTAACAAAGGTCAACTTTTCCTTGTAAGTTAAAATGGAACACCAGAAGAAATAGGCCACCACACTCATCAGCACATTCAAAAGATTCCAATCTTATTAAGTAAATTATTACAAATATTTTTGAAATTTCTAAAATGGTCAATATTTTCTGATTGTACAACAACAGTCCTGTAACAATTTCTCTTTGAGAACAATGAATATAGTACAGTATTGTATACTATAATGTACTACACACCTGACTTCAAACTTTTAACCAGGAAAAGAATTTAAAGAATGTGTTTATATTTAAAACACCCTACTGTATTTGTTTTGGAATACAAATATGACAAACCTTACTGCAAATTGTGTTTGTGTTTCTGTGCTAAGAAATATCGTTTCTAGGAATATTTTTCAAAGAACGATTTGCGCTTGCAGTAAACCTACATAAAAAGGTACATGAAAACATAGATTCTTGCCATAGCACCATTTTGGTTTTCTCTTTATTAAAAAAGAATTGTTTGTACCTTGATTTTTAGCAGAAAAACAATCAGTGTAGGAGCAGTTTGCGTAGTGGTTTTAACTTCAAGGTTCCACTGAAGAGAGGTGGGGAACATTGCAATTTGTTCCAGTTTCCCATTTTTGCAGCTAACAACCTAGCAACATTTCATCAAGGACTTCTACCCATACAATTAAAAAGTCCTTGGTTTCAAATACTTCGATACAGCGCAACATCCAAATCGAGACCCCTTTAATTAAGCGACCCCCACCCTAAGTCAAGACTTTTTTTAAAGAACCAAATAACAATCTATTATCTTTTAACACAAAGTTAACCCTCTAATTGGGGATCGAACCCTAAAACCATCCAAAATTTTTAGGTCACAGAGGTGGTCTCGAATTGGAGGGCGAACTACATATTATTTGGATTTCAAAAGGTGCTTTGTAAATATAAACATAATTATTATATAATATGTATTAATTTCATTATTATTATTAAATGAAGGTTGAACATATACAATATAAGTTGATTACAATAGGTAGGCCTACAGTATAATATACATTAAAAAAATACTTAAAAATAACAAACAAATGTTTTCATATTCAACAGTAATATTAAAGTTTGTGACCTGAAAAAAGGAAGGAGGTAGCATGTTAATAGTTACTCCCTTTTTTAAACATATTTTTTTTCTTAGATGGCTACTACCTGTATATGTTGCCCTTGCTTCTAAAGTTCAAATACGTTTTCAATGTAATGATTAAAAAATATAGAGAAACTACCTGATGTTTCAAAATTAGGACATAAAATATACCGAAGGCTGATGATTGCTTCTGTCCTACTTTAACCTTATTAATCTGATGAAGTTTTTATATAATTTCTCTTATTTGTGGGAGTATTCACTGATAAAAAAGTTGTTTAAATAAGGTCGGACTTTGGGATAAAATTTCTCAATCAATATTCTTAAAATAGAAATAAGCATTCATTTCAAAAAAGGAAATGAGTGGAAAGAAGAAACAATCTTGTTGAAATGGCTATGAATTTTTTATAGTCGACATTTCTTGCAAGTTCTCCCACAGTCAATAATGTTGTTCCTCTGAGAGAATGAGACCGCACCGACTCTAGCCCACGTTAGGTTCTTGACCTGACAAGATCTAAGAAATTGAAATTTAATTTTTAAATCCCATGTCTGAAATAAATTTAATTCCTCAACTGGCAATTAGACATCAGAAAGCAGGACACAGTGCAAAGCTTTACAGTAGTTTAAACTAGGCCTGTTTAAGCTATTTATGCCATTAATTTGTTTACTTTATTTCAATTATTACTTTAGGGTGGTTCATCAACCATGGAGAAATTAGTATACAATACAGATCATTTTGGGACTGTCAATGGTGTTAACATCAATTCCCTGAAAATGCAGAAAAGCTTGGAATTCAAATAACCACTCAAATCATCATCTTGGAATAGGACAATTAAACACTAAATTACTAAATTAAAACCTAGAAAAAATATAATCAACCGCTATTATAATTTTTAAAAAACCTAATATTTTCAATAGAATGTTTTAAATAAACAGCAGTCACAAACCAAAAAAACAATATTTTTTTTTACCAAGCAACAACAAAATCAAACATTTTCAAGTCAACCAAATTAAATAAGCAGTTTTTTTTCTAAACTTTTAACTCATAACAGCAAAATTCAGTCACAGCATGAAATGACTTCTTACAGGTCTAAGAAAACCGACTAACATATTTGTATTGACAATTCTCCCGAAACTCCCTGGAATCTCTACAACTGAAAATAAACATCAGATTGGCTTTGATTTGAAGAACTTCCACTTTTTCAAATTGCATTTATTTGTCGTCTGGCTTTTCTTTGGAATTCGTTGTCTGCTGATTGATTTTCGAAATTCCTTTCATCTTGCAAATTTTAAATCTTGTGTCAACCGTTTTCTTTTTAACTATCCAACCCCTTCTTTGAGTGGCCCTTGGCCTTGTTTGGGGTGACTGAACATAAAAAAAAACCAAAAATAAAAACAAAAACTTCATTATTATTTATTTCGCTAGACTACATGCTGAATATTTTTTTACTACATGACTATGTGAATATGGAACTGCTCCTTAAATTAACACCTGAAATATAACCTGTGAATTAATTTATATTCTTTAAGACTTTTTTTATAGTTGCAACTATGACTGTTTGCTGGACGAAATTACAAATTCCAGGGAAGATCCTAGAATATATACGCATGAGATACCTGTAACTGTCAGTAGTTATAAAGATGAAGCTCATGAACAGCGGGATATAAATATTAACTAGTTAGCTTCCATCGTCACTTATCCAAAATCTCCAAAAAAAAAAGAATAACCATGCATTAATACCTTCAATACTATGATGTTGAAAAAATCTTGTAGAATTTATCACCTGTTTACCAGATATGATTAGCTTTAGGGAATATCAACTTTTATCGTCAGTTTTCTCATCAAACAACTATGAATCTGGTTAATATGTACATAAATAAGCATTTTTTTCAAAACTCTTAACTCATTAGTGATTCTACACCAGCATATGTTTGAAGTGAAGTCTATTTTTATTGTCATTTTTCAAACCCCGTCTGATCTAGGTATGGTTCAAGGTTGTATGCTGTCTAGTCTGTCATATGCACCGTAACCTAATTTTTCAGCAAGCATACCTTGAGCAAGATTTGCTAAAATTAGTCTGTCTGCTTTTACGTAATAGATTTTATATTACTATTTGAAGAAAGTGAAATTTAATAAAGTATAAATGTACGGTACATAAAGGTTTCAAATTAATTTTCAGTATGTGTGTGTGTGTATAAATGGAAAATAATTATCTCTTAATGTTAATCAATTAGGCTATCCTGGCTGTTGCGCTCTAGGCATATACAACTTGACCTATCATCCATACTTAAATGTATGTAAAAAAGTCAGTGGTGAAAATTCCATTTTTTGTAGGGAGGGAGAAGTTTGTCAGTTGGTTGTTTATTTGCCAAAAAAAAAATAAGTGTTTAAAAAAAAGGTTTAAAAAAAAGGTTAAAAGCTTTGATGTGCTCAATCTAAAAAAGCCAGCAGTTTTGTAATGTTTGATAACTTTCTTGAAAATTCATTAAACTAGAGTTTTCAAGTTCTATAATTTGGAACAAACCATTTTGACAAACCATAATACACCTACACACTGAGAAAGCTTTTTATTTACTACAGTAAGTTGAGAGGTATGTGCTCAAGTGAGGACCTGTCTCTTATACACATCTAGATGTGTATAAGAGACAGGTGTAGGGTGGTGCACACACTGAGTGCTTGAGTACGTTCCCCTTTTTGTTCAAAAGTAAAAATAATAATAGTATAAATTGATGGAAGTAAATAGCAAAGTAAGTTTTTAAACGTTACCAGCCAATTTATGGTGCAGTGATAGCCGTCGATATGCTCCGTCCCTAGTTTTGAGCCTTGCATTAAAGTTTAGCAGATGAAATATTTCTATTCCCCTTTTCAAAATCCTGGATACACTGCTAAAATGAGGATGTGTGATTTCTAGCGCATCTGGACTCATCATGGAATGATATTACGTCATGTGAAATATAGAAAGATCGTGAGCTTATTGCATAATGAAAAGTTAAACCTAGCTCCAAAAACAATAGGTGACTTATCAAGTTGTAAATATATCAGGTTGCCTGAAAACTAAAACTTAATGACCTTTGACTTGATGAACTCTTTATGAACTCCTCCAGGCAGACAGTCCAAGAACAAAGGTACCACAGACTTGCTGAAGACTGATCTTATATACAGTCTGCTCTGATTAAGGAAAGTTGTAGTGTTCTTTGTTTGTGTATGATAGTCTGCTTTTGTTTGAAACTAATGTACTGGTATAAGCCTTCAATTCTTTGTTTATACTACACTTGATCAGACGCTTACTTTTTTTTTTTGGCAAATCTCTAAAAAAAAAAGATCTTTACTTCAAATTTAGAGAATACGGTAATTCTGCTAGTAGCTCAATGACTGTTTGTATTTATCCAGTTATATCCAGTCTGATCAGAATCTTTAATAAAATATGTAGAATTTGTGGAACTGTCCATATATTATAGTAACTAGTGTCTATCTTCCATTGTATTTGTTTCAACAGAAGTATGTTCATTAGAGGTTTTTTTTAAAAACCGTTCTGAGATACTTAGGAGCTAGATGTCCAGAATGAATGAGAATCAATGATACGCTCCTTCAAACACACCTGAAGATTTTGTTGTCCTCTCTGGCCCCCAGCCAATGAGAGAGGATCCCTACAATCTCATGGGTTGAATAGGTCACAGTTGACAAGCTTCAAAGTCTATTATACATTACCAATAATGACATTAAGTTCATTTACCACTCCCACTACATCCTACCTACCTACCTACACACACAGAAATCTCTATTATCATATTCTCCATGGAATAAACAATTTTTTTCTCCCATATCTTGTATGTCTTATTCTTTCCCATGGAAAGTACTCCTATCTCCCTAACCAAGAAGGTACTAAATAATAGTACTATACAGTACCTCCTTGCCCAAACACACTATAACTCCAAACAATTTTGCTACTAAAGAGCTATTACTAATAATACCAGCTTACCATAAATGCTTGAATAAGCGCAGTGGCGCTTAGAACATTTTTGGAGACTTCAGTGCGGTACTTATTCAAGAGCGCCACTTATAATTTTGCCAAAATCATCCAGACGGAGGAGAAAATAAAAATAAAATTTTTTTGGTGAATGTAAAATAGGATGGTTAAATCTTCAAATTTATATAATTAGGAAGAAATATACATATTTTATCTTTGGAGATTTCAAGGCAGTGGAAGGCGTAATAAAAATAAAGAAAAACTTTTATTTTCTTCTGTAATTTCCACTTTTTTGTGGCGGTGGGTGTGCTAATTGGCCAAAAATAAAATTTTATTTTTATTCAAAATCATCAATATTTGCAGTCGGCAGGTTCACTAAACAAGGTATAAAAAAAAGGTCCTTGAATTTTAAACCCTGTTTCACAAAGTGTTTCATTACACACAGGGCAATAAAATACTCTTGATTTAAGCGCCGCGGCACTCATTTGAGAGCGGCGCTTAGCGAATAAGTCAGGTTTGGTGCGGTACTTATTCAAGAACGGTGGTTAATCAAGAGTGGCGTTTATTCTCGCATTTATGGTAATCCCTCCAACCCAAAATATTCCCTAGCTCTCAAACTTTCAATCTCTCAAAATTATAGGTACTACAATGGTCACTATCTTCCCAAAATTTCCACTATTTTGAAAGAACCCATAAGTGTCAAAACATGCCTACAGGCACTCCTTAAAAGTGCATTGCTCTGGTTTCAAGTAGCTCTAACATTTTTTTGAGTTTCTTTTTCCACCTGTTTCTATTCCCCCTATCTCAGACTGGTACGACTGAACGATGAGCTGAATCACCGAGAGAAAGCTCCCCCACTAAAAGAGAAATGAATCTAATCACTGGATGGAATGAATGAATCATTCCTTCCAGAATTCATACAAAAAACTTCAGTTTTCCTGAGTCACCAGTCTTCCTACAGTGATCAGTTGTTGGCTCTACTGAGTCATGGTTGGCTATTGGACAATGAATACTTTGACAGAACACTATAGCATTTATTATATTTTACAGTGCAGTTACAAATCAAAGTTTTCCAAAACAATGGATCCAGTGAAGGTAGGTACAAGTGCATCACACAAAAGTCCCTTCAGCATAAACAGTAACGGGTGCTGTTGTAAGCATGAAACAAAAAAAAAAGATTAACTTTGAGCCATGATATTAAGTGGCAGATGTTAACCTTTAGATATAGTCTTCTATTGTTTATTCACATTTAAGAAATCATACTTGTTTAGTGTCTGAGGGCGTTTCTACAGGTTAACAACATTGGTTTCTAGGAACGATTGTTTTGAAATAATGATTTCCTGTAACAGTAGGAAGAGGTCCATAAGAACAAAACTAATTATATTCTTTCGCACGCAATCAATTCCATGTCCGGCACGATTTTCTGTAGTGCACACAAATACTGGCCCTATTCTACCTGTTCGGTCAAATTTTTACGCATGTTGTGGTTCAGTCGGTCACAACCTATTTATTTCGGATCAAGGGTCAAATGGATGCAATCAAACGATACGTTATACCTTCATAGGGAAAAGGAAAGTCGGTGGGTAGTAAAAATGATAAAAGTGTACGGGAAGAGTTTGGGGTAGAAGAACACCGGGGTAGAATATTGACAACTGACTATTATATGAATTAAAATACAGGATGAGCATTACCCAGATAATCAACATCAAGAAATAACATTATTTAAACTAGGAAGAATCCTTATTTGTATCTTGTCCTACAAGTACACTTGCCCTAATGAACCTTATCATAATATTATGTAGGTCAATTTGAACTTCCACCATTTTGAATTGCTTCCTCAGGTTAATATCATGTAGAATATCAATAAAGTATTAAACACAGCTAGTAGGAGTAGTAGATAGGATTTCTAAAGGTTGTGGGGAGGGGTTTTTAATTTTTCACAAAAGGGTACTCACACACTCACCTCAGCCCTACCAAGTTTTAGGAAGTTTTTAACGATATAACATCTCAGTGTCTAGAAATGGCATTCCAATACATTAAAAATGCAAAATTTAAAGTATTTGTAGTTAACTTCAACAACTTCCATGCAAGTTAATGTAAGTATTTTCTGGAAAAGGTCAAAAAAACAAACCCCTTCAAACCCCATTGGATATGGGCTTGAGTTGAGATGCGGTCCTTTACTTTGGTAACACTTTTTTTTTTTATAAGAACCAGTAAAATTTAGTTCAGGTTCAGTGTTCTTATTTTTTGGCCGATTTCAGGCTCAAAATGTTCTTTTGTTCTTAAATACACACTTTTCAAACATAGAAAATTATTATTGTACAGCAGTATACACTGTACTGGAATGTAGGTAAAAAGTGGTCCCTGGAAAAAGGCCCCTGAAAATATGGCCACAGAAAAATGGCCCAAAATGACAGGTTGTACACTTACTGTCCTGCATTATATAGGGTATCACATACCTACTGCACACAAGGTAGTAGATATAATTTTTTGGTTTTTTTTTAAATTTTTTAAATATAAAAATCTCATTAGACATTTTACCTCAGCCTCAATTTGTTCTTATACTGTTCTTAATTTTTAAGCAATTTCAGCCTCAGTGTTCTTATAAAATGTGTTCTAATAAAAAAAAAAGTGTAATCAGGTTACTGACAAAATGATCTCAAGTTTCTGAGTAGAAACACACCCTTAAAAGATACTCTTTCTTTTTTGGTGGCATAGAAAGCTAGTGTGAAAAGGTCAGTAATAGATATGGTACTGTACTAGATAACTGACCAGTAAAGTATCTGAAGTGTTGGTATTCACAGCTGGTTACTACCAGTAATTAATATTGACTTCAATTTTAGATGGAGATTTTGGTCTCCAGGTCAGTCTGACCTACAGTAGTTAGAGAAATAAACTTTTTAATCTACTGGTGCAGTTCCTTTTCAAATAAACTACAGTATATACATTTTCTTTCAGGATCAGTTTCACTATCATATAAGGGAACTCCCCTTAAAATGCAGTTCCACATTACCGCAGTATTTCAATATTATGATAGATAATAACATATTCTGTGAGCCTATTGTTGTATTTTATAATTGAAAATTCATAGGGAATTCATATTTTTTTTAAAAACAGAAACAATGGAAGGGGGAAAAATGTTACACTACTGCTCACATTACGAATAAGACCTGTTTACTGTTTAAGCCAATCTTCCCCTTGCTGACACTACAACTGGATGCGAATCTGTACAATAAATTTTACACCTATAGTAAAATATAGATATTTAAACCCTCAAGAATTATATTAAAAATCGGAATTTCTCATTTCAAAAGATCAAACACACTATTAGAAGGCTGCACAGCTGTCTAATGATAGTGGGAATCCTACCCTTTCTACTCCCAGGTTGTAACTATGCAAAATGAATAAAATAAAATAAATAAAATCAGATCAAAATAAAATTAACAACATTTAACATAAACTAGAGATCAATTATCTTCAATAATTCAAGTTGAGTGACATTAACAGATCATTCAGTTTGTCCCGGTGATAGCTGATTGACAACAGCATAGATCTTGCTGTAGGATCTGTTATATCGGCGGCCATTCCCGGCATCATCCTCAAAAGAAATCCTTCTCACATGAATAGCTTCCTGTGGTAACAGGATTTCCCATCAGGTACAATATTTGATTGATCATTAGCCCACTAGTTCATTCCTTTATCTGGAAGAGGGGAAGGAAACCTGCAGGAAATGGAAAAGGTCACTGGGTGCTTGTGCTAGCTGTAGAGTGATGATATTCATAACTGGAGCACACTGAGAGTAAAAGCCACATCCTAAACTAATCTTAAAACGATTATGTTGAACCAACTAATAGATTATCCAACCCCTTTAATTACGCATTATTGACATAATTGTGGTTGTCTTGTTTTTATTTAAAAAAAAAAGATAATTATATTTTTACAGTCTGAGTGAAAGAGATTATATGTTTAAAGATTTAAATATTTATGATTTGTATATACTTCACTTTAGAATTGTTCTAAAATACATATGACCAAGAGGTCCTTCACCTTTTGAAAGAAAAGCATCCGAACTGCCTTGGTTGCGACTCAGGATAAAAAAACTTTAGGTTATGTTTCCTTTTACAGCAGATGTCTCTGTCTCAGATAATACTTAATTTTCCCCCCAGATTTTACTACTCCCTGATAGCTGGACTAGATGTCCCAGATGGCTGCACCCAGGCCCAGTTTGCCACCCGCTAGTGCCACTCCTATTCGAGGAAGGTTTCTCACGCAGTTTCTTTCCCAATTTGTTATGATACTGTCTGCTGTTTTAAATTAAAGATTGATCTTACTGCCATCAAAGATTCTGCTATGTCTTTCTTCTTTAAACATAAAAATAACATGTAAATATCTTTGACCTTTTTAGATGTAAAAATAGTATAAAACCGGTTTCAATTTGATGTTTCCGTTTTAAATTGTTTTGTTTTTTTCTTTGAATAAAAGTTCTTGATTTACGTCAGTTAATGCAAGGCATCCCCTCAGGGAATAAGTAGGCCTATAAACATTCAGCTATTTTCTTGTATTTTATTAAAGCTTTTATTTGTATATTTCCTTCCAGTTTCCCCATACCAGGTGAATTGAATTACAGAAAGTTTCCCCAAATATGTACAAATAACAGTAGTCCTATATTATCATTATTAGTAATGGGCACATGTTTTGAACAAGGAAATGGAAATTATGTTCTCCATTGTTTAGTTTCAGTGAAACAGGAATATGACTGATCATAGTTAACCACGATTGTTGATAAAAACGTGACTTGGTAATGTAGACGAAATGCTCGCCACAATTAGGATGCTGTGGAACAATGAATTTGAGTGCTTTGTATACCATAACTTAATAACAAAGGGTCTATAAAAAGACTGCAACAAAATAATAGAAACTCAGCAGAGACAGAGCTTAAAGGCACATAAATATAGCTTCGTCATTGAGGGTGCAATATAGTAGGCTTATGCCAGAGACTATAGCCAGTGGCGGATTTAGGGGGGAGCGTAAGCCCCCTCTATTTTTTGTAAAAAAAAAAAAAAGGTTTTGTGAAGCTTATCAGAAAATTTCCATGCTAATAGTAAAAAGCAAACTAAAATTAATGAAAGTGCTAGAGGTTTAAGGGGATTAGCCACTTGCACCCCACCAGGTGCTTTTCCCTAAGAATCTTACTCAGTTTGCACATTCATGCTCCTCTTTCTTGCCAGGCTGGATCTTCCCCCCCCCCCATCCCCGTAAACATTAAAAACTGCCTGCCATATTGGTGCTAGTGGTGTTGCATTATTTATGGACTAATTGATTGATTGACTGACAAATCAATTGATTAATTATTCTTTCCAAGCAGAAAATAAATGAAATGTCAAAGATTATAAACCTACCACCAACTATGTTTACCAAGACCTAATACTACCACCACCAAACCCACAAAACACCACCACCACCAAAACCACCAACAACACCACTTTATCAAAGTTCATTAACATCATGAGACATTCTAATTAGCCCTTTTTATTATCCTCAATAGACTGTTCCCTTCCTGCCACGGATTTGGTTTGTATAAGGTTTCTGTTGACTTAATAAATTTGATATATTTAATTGCTAATAGTCTTTGAACCTTACAAATAAATATTATACCTCCAATTTAAAGACCACATTTGGGAACCGGAGTTTCCATCATCTTTAGCAGCTTTGCTCTTTAATTAGAAATTGAAGGTGGTCTTTTAATTACAGGGGTCTTTAAATAGAGGGAGGCCTACATAACAAAAATGACAACATTCTCACCCTTAAATTGGCTAGCAGGATTTGAGTTGTAAAAAAGGCAGGAAATCAGAAAAAATATGTTGGTTCGATCTATACATGGACTAGAATTGATCAATAAAAATTAGTGCAAAGTGGGAGGAATTTTTCTTTGCACTTGTACTATTGTACTTTGGGACAAATTTTGCAATTTTGTCTGATTTTCAATTACAAGTTAATCTTCCACTATGTTGTACAGGTCTCCCTCCAAATAAAGACCACTTTTACGACTGGCGTTTCTATGGTCTTTAGCAGCTTTGGTCTCTAATTAGAATAATAAAGATAAAAAAGATTTGTTAATATGGTACTACAGAAAAGTGGTCTTTAATTGGAGGTGGTCCTTACTTAATAATAATAACAATAATAGTTGGATTTGTATAGGGCATCATGCGAAAAAGCCTCTATGCACTTGGTGATTGAGCTCTTTGAGGTTCTTAATTAAAGAGAGACCTGTATTTCCAAAATCATCAGTATCCCACTTTTTCTGTGTTAACATACAAATTTACGAAACTATTTCATCAAAAAGTATGTTTGCTGCTAGCAATATATTTTTTTTAGTTATAGGTTTATTCTCATTATAATGCTACACACTGGTTTCAATTTCTTCAATTTGAATTTGGTGTTAGTAAAATAAACCTTTTGTTTGCATAATTAGGAAGCAACGTATAGTAATTTATAGCCAAAGAGTGTTCAGGCATAATAAGAACCATTCAATATTTGACCTAAATCTCCAAAATTGCTTCCGGATTTTCAGCTCCTTTGCCTAAACTCTTAATGTTGAATCAAATCTTTAATATACATAGTGTTTCACTATATTGTTCTAATGGTGACCTTGTACACGTTTTACACTCAATTTGCCAGACAACAATGGAGTGCAGTTAAACCTCTGCCATGATTTAATCTATTCAGACGTTAAAAAACTGTTTCAATTTCTTCATTTGGATGTAATGCTCGAAATTAACAGACACAGAAATTAGTTTCCATTTAAAAAATAAATATTTTTAACAGAGACAGCCCAGCTAGCTGTCCAGGTAGCAGAAGGCACCCCTGTAGGAGAAACTTGGCCACCTGTATGAGAAGAAACCAATATTTGCATTTTTACAGTCCGAGAAAGTATTTCTGGGCATCTACAGGTGCCTTAACATTGCAAACCATAGCCTCAACCCGTAGTGGGGTTGAGAATCCCCCTGTTAGACCCTGAGTCCTCAATTAGCTGATTCTTTGGTCATCTTGCAATTATTCCATCGAATTCAAATTTAATGTTTAATGATATTTCGTTTGTGTTTTTCCTTTCTGAAGCAGACTATCTCAGCTTTTACAGAGTTTCACTAGCATGAAACTATGTTGAGACCTTTGAATGTCAGTAAGATAACAAGGAAGTTTCTGGTGTACAAAATATTACAAACTTTACTAGTGATAACACGCAGCTTTGTGTACAAAAGACAAAATGGGAATTTCCCAAGATTTTCAACAGGCATAATTCATCTAGGTACTAATAAATACATTCCAGGCAAGTTTTTGATAGCAAATAATTCTCTTTTTAAAGAACTTCCCTTTCTGCATAGAATTAAATCCTTAGGTAACTCTCAGATGTGGTAATTTAAGTAATTTTGCTGGCCAGGACCACACCCTAAATTACACACTATATTTTCACTTTTGTTTACTGCAGACAGAAGTCTTTGATGATTTTAGGCTGTACTTTACTTAATACAGTATATACTGTAGAACTGCTTTGGTATGAAGAAAAAGATGGTAGCTTATTACATAGCGCATTATAACGAAGTCTCAAAGCGCTTGAAGTGTGGACTAGCTCGTACAGTAACTTGTTTCACCCTAAAGGTCTCTTCCTGTCTGGGCTACCCTGTAAACTGGTACCAGCTAGTCTCGTCTGTCCACAATAGGGGCTATATGGACCTGTACACTGGGGTCATCCCCTACTCGTCCTCAAAAATGTATCATTGAGATCTAAATTTGAAAATCCCAGATCACAACAATTAAATTATACTACAGTTTTTGCTACTATTTACTTTGTAAAATAAAATCAATATTAGATATACAAAATATATTTGGGCAAGACATACTTATGGATGTCAACTTGTATGGCATCAGATTCAATATTAGTTAGTAATTGTAAAAATAGTAATTGTAAAAATGAAAAAAAAAAAGGAATATTTTTAAATTTTTGTATTAAAAAATATTCTTTTTTTATAAATATAAAATTAATATAATCCAAATCATGTTTAATAATCTTCTTCTGTCATTCTCATTTTGAAAAATAAGTTTTTATGATTCTGAGAAAAATGTAAGCCAACCATAAAATAAAGCATCGCGTGTAAGATAATTGCTGAAAGGTGACAGAATAATAACACAACAAAAACAAACTGAAATTAATAAGCTTCTTGGAAGCTGTAATTGTATCTCTAATTATCACTTAAGATAATATTTATCGCTCTGAGAAGTGTTTTCGAAAGGATAAATCTATTTATATCTATAACTACAAATAGAAACCTACTTTCAGTTGTATTTTTGGTTCTAGACAATGGTAATGGTAATGGTTGGAGACTTATATAGCGCATACATGGTCTCTATGCACTCGGGACTAGATGTTGCACTTTACAATAACTTTCTCCTCCCCTAAGGGTCACTTCATGTCTTCAGCAGCCAGTAAACCGGCGCACTTTCATCTGTCCACGACAGGGGCCGAATGAACCAGTACACCGGGGTAACACACCGGGGTATCCCCCTACTCATCTCGAAAGATGTACTGGGTTCTTTAAAGTGCACATGAGCATTTGTGTACACTGGGCCTACGGTTTATAGTCCTTATCCGAGAAGACTTGTTCCACCACCAGAACTATAGGAGCGAGCCGGCTGCGAATCCGTGCCGATATTGTTGGCTATGATCATGGTGCCCCTGCTTTAACCGCTCGGCCATTATTTGTTATAATAAAGATGTATTGTCTCTGGAAAATAGCCAAAAATAAATCATAAAAAAACTTGCTCATTTTAAAGAAACATACAAATTATAAACTTATGTATTTAAGTATTTAATTATATTTACCAATTATTTTATTGCAAAAAAATGATGAAAATGATAGAAAAACTTCCAGTTATACTGTGGGGCAATATTCCTGATGGCAGTGTTAAGTGCACAGGGCTAGAGGTTGCCCAAAAACCCTTCCAAGGTGGTCCAGGGGAGGAGGCTTCCAGAAACTGACAAATTAGGGATTTGAGTCTAATATAATCTGGAAAAATTACATAGCAATTTATTTTTCCTCTCCAACGAATTGTGTTAAGCACCTCAACAGGGCCCTAGCCAACTGGCGCCACCAATGAAATGTAAAAATTGGAGAAAAAATGCTGTAGATTTTACGAAAATTATTTGTTATAATACTATAGCTCCATGACTATAGCATGCATGGTATAATGAATTTCTAGAGGGTTTATCAAATATTTAACTATATGATATTGTATCCATGGATACAGAATAAATTTTTTTTTATATAATTCTTACTATACAATGATTTATTTTTTGATCTTCACTCATTCATTCATTTGTCCAAATTCTTTATGGAGTAATGCATAACTAAGAAACAAGAATATTATTGTATTAAGAATAAGGACAAAAGAATCCATTGTTGTCTATGTAAAAGACAATTACCATGGATCCCATAGTTATTGGCATGCAATGCCAGACTTCCATAACATTCTCTTTCCGTTTCTCTTAATATTCCTCTTGTCAAGACAAATCAATTCTTAATGGTAAACTTCAATGCCCATTCATTCGGTGAGGAAACTATTAAACTATTATTGGAATTCTATACAAATTTACATACTACAGCTCAATTGAGAAGTGTTTAATATTTCAGTTTAAAACACTTTAATAGTAAAAACTACAGGAACAAAAAAAATGGGAAAACTGTTTTCAAGTTTTGGGATCATTTATTCATTGTAGCAAAACTGATGCGATGTTCAAATTTAGATAGAGAAAGCCACGAAGACCAACAGTGGCCTTGACTACTTTCGGTTCTTGGTTTTTCTCTCCTGTAGTTTTATAACGAGATTAAAATTACATAAAATAAAGAGATAAAGACCTATTATAGAGGTTATTCTCTATTCCAAGATTAAAATAGTGTGATATATAATACACTTCTAATTATATTTCCTAAAATTAAATAATCCATGAGTTGTTATAATTTTAAAATCAATCAATCATTAAAAAAGATATATAATTTGCCATTGCCATTAAAATTAACAACATAGGGAGTGGATGGAAATGATTTTTACAGAGATGGGCCTGAGGTGAAGTAAATGAAACCATCATGGCCCACCATGTCAGTAGTGGTACCTCTTTGTTCAATGTTGAAACCACTAAGTGACATTATACTCTGGCAGCAATAAGGTGTGTCTCTGTCTATGGTACACTGCAACCTACAGCCATAATATCCGCGCTGGTTTGAACGGTTCCAGAGGTGGAACAAGTCTTCTCGGATAAGGACTATAAACTGTAGGTCCAGCAAATGCAATTGGCTCATGTTCACTATAAAGAACCCAGTACATTATTTGAGATGAGTAGAGGGATACCCCGGTGTACTGGTCCAATAGCCCCTGTTGTGGACAGATGGGAGTAGCTGGTTTACCGGCTAGCTCAGACATGAAGAAACCCTTAGGGGAGAAGAAAGTTACTGTGTAAACTACCTAAGTCCACGCTGTCAGTGCTCTGTTCTTCATGAAACATCACTATATAAATGATGTTATATATGTATATATGGTATAAATTATGTCTAGTGATTTGTTTATTTGCTTTCAATGTGTCTACTTGGTAAAATTGAGGAAGTAATAGCTGTTTCCAATCGACCATCTTAGATTTGCCTTCTTGGAGTGAAAAAAAAAATCCCTCATTCTCCTTCTTTCAAAATATTAGTACAAGAAACCACTTATTTTTTTTTGACTTGGACTTAGCAATCAGTGCATTTACCCACATCATCATCACTTCCCATCTCCAGTGATTGAACATATGTATTGTATTTTATTTACCAAAAGCTGGTTTTTAATTTAACATGAATTTTGAATCAATATCCAGGCACCTCACCAATTGTGCTAGCTGGTAATTTGTCATCCTGAATCATCTAACAGATATTAGACAACAAATGCAAGATAGGAGGACACAAAAACAAAATAGTAAACTATATTTAAATAATCAATTTTTTTGTGACCTTGATGCTTTAAACTGAGCTATGTTAATTAAATTTGACAGAGCTAGCCATTACTATGAGAAACTGGGGCATACTGAATTCCCAAGCCAATGAGCTGGAAATATACAAAAACTGCATGTTCATCCAGCCTTCAACACCGCCCTGCTATTACTTACAGTACATGATGGTAGTGTTCGCGTGCCTAGAGACAATACCACTATTACAACAACAATAGACCGAACAGCAAATGGGAGTCGTTCTGACTAACCGATGTATTGTTCCCTTTCAGATGGACGCTTGTTATGATGGCTCTGTGACATAGTAAAATCAATATGCAAAGAATAAAGTCAGAATTCCTGTTATTTTTTTTTTGTTATGTAAAGAACTATTACATAATGTTTGATTGACGGATACACGTCTGAACAAAATACCGTCACGCAACAAGCTTTTAAAGTACATCAACCGTTTTAACAAATGGGTTTATTTTAAAATGATAGTCAAGGCCACACTCTAAAAACTAGTTTCTGCTGATTTTATTTAACATGAGCTTTCAGAAGCATTTAAACTAAAATTTAAATTAAAATGTATTTTATTAATTGATGGTGATTAGTGTTAAGGTTAGGTGTGTACCATTATTGCCACTTTTAGACAGAACTACCTTACTGCAATATTGGGGGAATATTCCCAACAATGCCTCTTGTATGAAAATACTGTGGTTATGTGGCCTTCCATCTTGGATCTAGTATTATTACCGCAATATTTCAGTTACGGTATGTTTTGGAGTTTGTCTGAAATGAAAGCAGGTCACATTCCTGCAATATTACTCCTTACTTATCAGCAATTTTCTAGAAACAAACAATAAAGAATGCCCTTATAGAAGGCTAAAATGATTAACCAATGGATTTCTCAGCGTGCATGATCCATTCACACAGAAAGACGTATATATCGCAATATTTGGTTGGTATGGATGGTCCAAGACGGTAAGTGTATTATTACTGCAATATTGCCAGAATCTGTGTCTAAATGGCTTATGAAGCAGTCCTTAACATTGTCATAATGGTTGCAAAAATAACTTATTTACAGAGATAAAGATCATACCCATGGGGACAGAGTGCATACATTCATTATCATTTCCACTTCTTTCAAGTCTGTATACATTTTTTATTTATCTTTATTGAAGAAACCTCTTTCTTCTGCCTTTTGATTATAATTTCAATGCCAGATTAATCAACAATGAATTATTAATTTTTTAGTATTTTCTTGATTTAAATTACATAGAAGTCTGATAATAACTGTTAAAATGTAGACTATATGTTATGTGTAATATATCTATGTAGGTTAAGACATTATGATGAAATAAAAGTGGGATGATCCCACAAAAGAGAAAAAAAAAAGAAGTCTGATTGGCAATAAAAGTAGACAGTAATAATTATTGTTTTCCATGTAAGCAGAGAATTCAAAGTCACTACCCCTGTTTTGATTGCTAAAACATAGTAAAACGTTTCTCTTTCCAATTTTTTGACATCCTAAACGTCTGCTGCGCTGTATATTCAAATACCATCTATAGTATAATTTCAGATGTAGTACAAATTATAGTGAGGATGCCATTGCTGATTATTGTCGCAAAAAGCACTAGCATAATTATTATCTATATATAAGTAGAACGTTTCACTCTGAGTATTACATTGTTGTAATATAACACATTTCTGTCTGAGAGGGTTTTAAGAGTCATGCATTATAGCCATTAAGGCATCACTTACAGGGCGTTGTTTATTGTTTTAAAGTATGGTGCCAAATACAATTCAATTGACTGATATTTGTTTTCATTACTGCAAGAGGCTAAAGCTATTAGGCATATACTACAGGATTTTTGTCTGCATAGCTTTACCTTCTCTTTAAAATGTTATGTGACATATTATACATTATTATAGTAATGTGTGATATTGACATCACCATGCCCATATATGGTTGTGATATGACATCATCATCATGCCCATATATGGGTGTAGATGGAGTTTAAACACAACAATGATTAGATTTTGCAAGTTGTTACATTTTGGGCTCTCAAATCTAAGATTGGGGATTGAACCCTCGCTCTGTATTTTACTTATGTCATTTGGCAGGGTAGTTCACCTACGGTTGTCTCTCTCTACAGGGGAGTACAAATGGGTACCTGGTAGGCTAATACGCAAATACTAGCTGCATTATGAAATTCTCTGCCTGGGAGCTGAGTACGTATTCCATAGGTGTGTGACCAAAACCGTGATAATAATATTGTTAAGTGCGAAGAGGCCATGCGTGGCATGATGTGCTGGCAAAAAAAGTATGTTGGAAAAAATGGCCCAGGTGAAAATGGCCCCCAGTAATAATGGTCCCCCTAAAAATGGCCCCGGTCAAAATAGCCCCAAATGACAAGTAGGTAAAAGTGGCCCCAATGAAAATATTCATTTTTTAAAAAATCTTCAAATATTTAAATACTGTAAAATAGCAAGTATTGAATCAATAAATGAAAAATGGCCCCCAATTATAAAATTCTATAAAAAAATAAATTTTTAAATGCTGTAACATACTCTGTAGCAAAAATTGAATTAATAAATCAACAGAAACCATATGCATATTTGAAAACCAAAATAACTTAGTTTTTAGCTTTAAAAAAATAATTTGATGTTCATATCAACCCATTTTTGCTGGGTTTAGCAATACCTGGATTGAATTTTTGGAGAATTGTGGTTCAGCTTCAGTGAAATTGGCCACAAATAAATTATTTTAGTATTAATGAATGCATGATTTATGTTGATTTATTGATTAAATTGTTGCTATTTTTTAACATTTAAATTTAAAAAAAAAGTGTTATTCATGGCTTATTGTTTTCACTTTGAATATATAATTCCTGCAGAAAGTAAAATATAAATGGCTATTTATTTGATGTTAGATTCTTTTTAAAAACTAAATTATTTCAGTTTTTTAAAAATGATTTAAAAAAAAAAAGTTTTAATACAGAATTTTATTATTGGGGGCCATTTTTTACCTACCTGTCATTTGGGAACATTTTTACCAGGGCCATTTTGACCGGGGCCATTTTTACATGGGCCATTTTTACCGTACACCGGGGAAAAAAAAACGTAATATTATATTTTTTATTTTTTAATGTAAGCATTTTCCAAAATGAAACGAAATTTGTTTGATAAGTCTGACCCAATCATGTACTGTCAGAGTACTATATAATTATACCATTCATTGTTATATAGTATTATTTATATATAGTGACTTACACAATCAACAAATTATCTCAAGGCTCAATAAATAAATAGATGAGTAATTTATCCTGGTCAAATCAAAAGAATAACAATTCCAGCTGGTATAACAAAAATGTGGTTCAAAGACATAGTATAGTATAAAATCCATGTAATAAAATCAGAAAAGAAAAATCCATAAACTTAATTACAGCTTTGAATTGTTCATTTAAATCCAGATGCTAGAGGAAAACCAAATGTTGATATGCTGAACAACTGATTTAATCTAAAACAATAAAAGGGTTTTTGATGAAAATGGTGCTACAGAATATTTTTAGAAATTGGGAGGCAGGAATGGTGGTTACACCACTTTCTTCCATCAATAGGCAACATAAATTCTTTCTAAAGAATATTTGATTGTTCGCAAAACTGTTTAACCACACCAGAAGATAAATTAAGTGGATTATACATAATTATATTATATATTTATCAATTAACCACCATATGAATTAATAATTAATTTTCAAGAAATGTAAATATTTCCATTCCAAAATCATTTAACAGAATGTTTTACATCAATGACTCTTCTCATTATTATTTTTCTTATTATTGATTCATTGTTTATTACACTATATATATGTTTCTCGTCACTGTACCACTTTAAAAATCTGTACTATAGTACTGAAAGTGCCTACAGTATAAAGAATAAATACATGAATAAATAAATAAATAATAAGTTGTTGTGACTGACATCTGACTTTTTCCTTTATTATTACTGAATTTAGGACTATGAGATTGGAAGGCAGGCATTCTAACTACCAAACCACATTTTGATTGCGTACGTGAGCTAATCATGATCATGGGACACCATTATGGTGGTAATAAAAGATTATTTCTTACTTAGCGTTGCCAATTTAATACAGTTAATAGTTTATCACTAAATTATACGCTGGTTGTTTGGTTGTATCTGGTGCATTTCATGGTTTGGTTTTATCTGGTTTAGGATTGAGTTGCTCTCTCATTATTTTTTATAATCTCACCAGTTAATTACTCATATGATTTGGTTTGGGAATGAGTAAGCAAAAATAACGAATATTGTGGCTTAGCGAGCAAACAAATTCAATACAATAAATAATAATGCCAAATAAAAAAAAATAAACCTGATTCTTAAGTGTTGCATCCTTCTTTTATTTTGGCTGACAGCATTAAAATCCATTGTAGTACAAACTCGTTTTTCTATGCTGGCATCAACAGAGCAAGGTTCACAACCAAAAACTATAATGTGTAAATTATGGACAAATATATTAAAAGTTTTAATGATTTTATCATGGCAAATTGTTTAAGATAACATTGAGTTATTACTATTAGATAAAAATAGCAGATATAACAGAGAGTTTTAGAGAATGATGGAAGGTATTAACGGAAAAGAGTTTATCAACAAGAGATAACTGAGTATTGTTTGAAGGTTTGCATGGCCAAGTAATAACATATATGTTGAAGCTTGCGGTACACCACGTAGGTAGTTCTGAAAAGAACTGTTGTAGCTGAGAAAGTCTCAACTGCAAAGAAATGCACCAGCCTTTAAAGCCGTAAATCAGAGAACCTTTGTTAAACATATTATTGTTTCACAACAAAAGAAAACAGCAAAAAGGGCTTGTGCGTCTTTAGTTATTTGAGCTAGATTTTAATGATAGTATTGATGACTGACGTGCAACATGTCAAAAATCGTGGGCTTGCGTCACACTCCTGTGATCGTCATCAATTTTAAATAATCCAACACATTATGGAATCCGAAGACCGTGTAATAAGTGTACCTCTAAAAGGCGTGCAGACAATTTCTATTGACCTCTGTTAAACCCTACACACTATTTGCCTCAAAGATACCCAAAAACCCCTTCAGTAAAATAATTGCGCATAAAACACAAGCCCACACAACTTAGGCAAGTAGATTATAGGTAGCACTTTAATAATCATTATTTGAAACAGTGACGTGTGAGCTCTTCGTTCGCACGTCAGTGAACTTATTATGATTAAGGTGACTGTGACTTCACAGTCACCTGAAAAAAAGTTCACTGTGTGAACTGAAGCTTGAGGTTCAGATCCAGTTTGTTAAAGAGCTAATACCTCGTTTTCAATTACTATTTTTATCATAACTGTCAGCATCATTATTATTACCATCATCATCATCATCATCATCATCATCATCATCATCATCATCATCATCATCATCATCGTCATCATCATTATAGTTGCATATTGGCTTAAGATGGCTGCCACACTGTTTCTTATATATGTTCGAACACCTCAAGAATTTGGGGAAGGGTAAAGACATGCTCATTCAAGGAGAAAAAATAATTGCTCGGATGTATTCAAGATGAGGATGTATTCAAGGTGGGGAATGCATTCAAGGTGGTGGTGTTCATTCAAAATGAGCGAGTGTGTAATTGAGGATGGGGAGGGGAAACAGGAGAGAGAGGAAAGGTGTATATTCAAATATATATGATATACAGTACTGTCTGCATTGACCTAAAAAAGAAAACTTGAAAAACACAATTCAATACTGGAATTGATTACTTTGAATATACTTTGCACCGGGGTGGTGGAAAGAGTCAGCCCAGGGTCCCCTCCTTTGAAAAAGAAAAAAAAAAAGGAAAAAAATAAAGAAAGAAAGAAAAAGATATTATTGATCGCCCAAAACAACTCTGAGGCTATTTCTGGGAATCTAGAAAACACAAATTTCCCATACCCTCTAGGGTAGTGTTGCCTCTCAATCGCCTTCCCCCGTCTCCTTTTGGACATCTCTGGATCTGCCCGTTTGTACATTACAACAAAACTATTTATCTTCCTCCCAGTCTCGGATATGTTTTTTTAGCATTTTCCATTGGCATGGGACAAACTACCCAATAATATTAGAAATACCATATTAATAGTTCATTCCTTAGATCACTTAAAAGTTATTTTAATGATAATAGTGATAATGATAATAATAGTAATAATAATGACAATAATACAAATACATCATTTTAATTGAGCAAATATATTTTATCATAGATTTTTAAAGGTATTTATGTATGTATTGTGTCATTTTTTTGTAAGGGAAACCATTTGATTGTAGATTCAGTTCGCTTTTTGGTTTTCATCTCTCTGTTAATGTTTTTATGACTGAATTTTCTTTTTGTGTTTGTTTTACTGTTTTAATGTGTTGTATGTGTTTATTTTTGTATGTTCAGAGAGAAATAAATAAAATGAAATTTATTAAGTCTGAAAATCTGTGAATAAAACTGAAGTATTTTGATCCATCTCTTTGGAAGTTGTTAATTCATTTGATTTATATTTATTATGAGCAATTCTATATATCAATTCCTTTTTAATTCTAAGGTTTTTTTAAATCAGGCAAATACATTATTATCAAAGTACTTTTATTAAGTTTTGTTCTTATCCAATGGGGAATATTTTTTGCTTGGTGGTAAAATGCTTACCTTCCTACCCCATAATCCTGAGTTCCATGGCATATTTAAGGTGCCCCAGGAAAAGTTTGGTATTCTCCTTACCCCCCACCTTCATGGCAACTCATGTTCATCCTCTCCCTTTCTTTTGTGCCTCTATGTCAGACAATATATAAACAGGCCATTGCCTTTAATTCAAAAAGAAACTCATGATATTTCTCAACTCCATTCACAATTACTTTCAATCTGAAAGTAATTTGTCACTCATTGCTGCATGAGAATAAAACAATAAAATAATAATTATATCTGTTCACAGAATTCAAACTTTCCCTTTGTATTCCAATTAATATCTTTTACTAACTTGAATAAACACAGCTTTGATTGGTTGACAGACACACTGAACTATTTCGTTTGCCTGTTAACCAATTAAAAGCTTTGTTTGTTCAATGTTGTTCATTAAATGGAAGTACATTGAACAAACACAGCTTTTGATTGGTTAACAGGCTCATTGAACTATTCAACTTGGAACATATGTATGTAATTGTTTCATTATTATTCCAGATGAACATCTGGACATCTGTACCATGTAACATCTGAACAAATGAGCACGCTACAAATGTAGCATGCAACACCTGAACAAATATGAGCATGCTACAAATTTTTTAGACACAAATTTACCAAAAATGGTTGTTAATGAAAATTGGTGGCTTATTGGATATACAGTCTGTGTTAAACTAATTAATAAACTTCAAATTAATTCTATATTTTAATTGCTTTCCAATTTCAGTAAAATACATTTTGAATACATTAAATACAATCGGTAAATGATGATGATAATGTCTGTGATGATTGCATGATTTATTTGTTTTACTGTCACACACACACACACATACATATATATTATATATATAATACTCATTAAACAAGTAAGTTCTTTTTGAGGATGAATAAAAGTTATCATAATGAGGATGACAGTAATCACAACAATGAAGATGATGACAATGATGAGGATATTGACGATGACAATGATGACAACATTATGATGACGAAGACGACAATGATAACATGCGCGGATCCAGCGGGGGGCCATGAGAGCCCGTGCCTCTCCGTCAGTCAACCCGAAAAATAAAAACTAAGGTGACAAATTTGAGTTAAAGAGAGGAAAGAGCAAAAAAGAAAGTGCAACCATGAGTTCAGTGGCGATACAGTAGTGTGCGAAAGGAGAGCTTGATTATTTACCACTTATTTTCACCAACTATGGTGGGGCTGAGGTGGGCATGGTGGCGTGAACTTCAAATTGTGCCCCCTCCCCGTCAGAAAATCTCTGGATCCACCCCTGACAATGATAATTACAAAGCTGTGTTTGAGAGAGAAAGGCCAGGTGTGTCTTGGCAAACCCCTGATTAAAGATCTAAGGCCACTGGTACCTAGATAAACTGAGAAATTTTGGCTTCTTTATGTTGTTCTTTTTAAAAATATTTTGCTTTCAACAAATAACAAAAAAAAGTGTTATACTTTTCCTTTTTTGTTCCAATGTGGGAGGAGTGGTTGTTTGATGAGGAAGCGTGTTCCACACACGTTTTGACGTACGTAGCCTGGGGTTGTTTTCCACTGGTTTCTCAGGGGCGGATTTAGGGGGGGGCCGGCCCGGCCCCGGCCCCCACTTTTGGGAGGTAAAAAAAGAAAAAAGAAAGAAAAAAAGAAAGAAAAAGAAAAAAAATGATAGCCCAGAACGCCTCAAATGTTATTTTCGGGCGTCTAGAACACAAAAATTTCGCGGGGATATGCCCCCGGACCCCCTAGGACATTGCTGTCTCGATCGGCCCAAATTTCGGCCCCCCTTTTTGGACATCTCTGAATCCGCTCCTGTTTCTAACAAATTTTATCCATCCACTTAGTACCAAGAATTTCTACCCACCATACCAAAGGTTTTCCCTCACATACCCACTTAACACCAAATAGTCCCACCCACTTTAAAATAATACCCTCGGATTGCCACCTACTTAACAAGTCAATCGACTTCTACGAATAAAGTGTTAGTATTACTGAGGGCACCATGACAAAATTCTCGTACAGAATGTAAGCTTTTGTAATGCAAAACAAATATGCTGGCAACCGAATCAGTGGAACCAGCAAATGTGAAAAGGTGGTTCTTTGATTCTAGGAAGACTTTGCAATTTTGGAGGTTTTTGCATTTTGTTATCTTGTTTATTACTTCATTAGGTTTGCACAAAATTTAAAAAAAAAAAAATATTATTTTACTTTGTAGTAAAAGAATTATATATTTTCATATTGTATTTCAATGGATAAAGTCTGAATATTTAAATAAAAATTAAATTTAAAACGTGTCGCATCAACATTGGTGCACCATTCCCATTGCTTCATAGTTCAAACAAGGCTTGCGTATTATTTACAGATGACACCCAAGCTTGACTAGATTCTGCAATTATATCTAAGGAGGACACGACAGACAAGAAAATGCGTGTAATGCTGCACGACTCTTTGAAGAGGATTTTAATAACAACGTGCATAAAAAAATTTGTAATACACTTGCAAAGTGACATGCTCTTAATTTGAATCCGACAATTTAACTGCCAATCTCGTACGAGAAGAAACCAACTTTCAACGTTAAGTTGATGGGTGTAGCTGCATAAATAATGTGGATTATAATGTAAAGAACTCATACTACACAAATACTGTCAATTGACAACGTCCTTCAGGTATTGTCAATAGCAACACCATTTAGTACTTGGCGCTCTTTATCATCATCCGCTCCTTAGGCAAGACATTTTTTATAACTCGTTTTGCAAACTCGCCGCTCACCGACAATGATGATTTCATTTTCAGCCTGTTAGCGCACCTGCTGTCATAAGAAAATGGAAATTTTAGATTTTTTTTTTATCATGCTTTTCAGCCACAATGGAATTCTCCCATTAAGAAATAAGTTCTTCCTTACAATTATTTATCACTACTGAACATTGCATTCTTTACAACCATGTGATAAGACCTTATATATATGGGCATACGAAAGTAATTTTTTTTCCCTTGCTTCCGGATGCCTCCCTCACCTACAGTACATGCATTTGCTGGAACTAATACGTTAATTGAAAAAAAAAAAAACGCAATATTTTTTCTTTTTCCACCCTCTGATGAGATCTTTTGAAAATGAGGTTCCCTAAAGAAAAGTAACAACAGTCTTGTTTTGAGGACCTATATTTATGAGCCTGCCTATCAAATGTTATTTGACTAAAACATGTGACATGCCTAAATATGGTCATGATGACATCACATCATGACCATATATGGGCATACAACATTTTCTGTCAAAGAAATTTGATAATCTGGAGTCCTTTAGTTTTTTTATAACAATTGCTTCCCATGAATCGCTGTATAAAGTATTATCACGTGTGAGTATTGACTCTTATGATGAATTATTTATGTTTCGCTGACAGGTTCATCACCTACCTGGGTAACTCAAGTTCACAAACACCCACCTTTAGTTGCCACAGGTAAATACAGGCCGAGTTCAGTATTTCAAAAGTTATAACTTTTCTGTGTTTAATCATGTTTATACTTACATTTCAATTGATTGATTGTATCTATAGACTCATTTACCAGTAATATTTCACTTGTTTCTTGTTTATTATGAAAACGTATTTGCACTGGTTTTCTGAGAAGTGTATGAGCTATGATCAAACAGAGGTTAAACAAACTATGAGGGATAACATTTCTCATCGCATTAGCGAATTGATAAATGTCCCACATAATGTCGCAAATGACAACACTATCATTGATGTATATATTGTCATACATGGACAATTGACAGCTAGGTGTTCAAGATGTATGAGCCAAGGCATCCAATTTTTCCAAGGAAGATAGGTAGTATTAAAATGGGGTGGGCATTGAAATTAAAGCAGATTTACTGTGTACAGGTGAAATAAAAATGATGAAGATTTAACTTAAACTTGTTTTTAATTCTATTGGGAACTTTTTTAAAAACCATCCAATATTTCAACAAATATTGCTATCATACATGTTGTGGATGAAATACCTACTTATAGTGGTAAAAGTTTAAAATTAAGTTTGTGAATATCCATCTAGTAAATATTATTGTGCCCTAGAATAGGGTTCTTATTGTGAGGATGACCCTACTGAAAGAAAAATAGGACAAATTTATTTTTATTATTTAGGTAGACAACATATGCACCAAAGATTGCCAATAGTGAAACAACCCCTTTCCCAAGACAAACACACACACACACACACATTATACTTTACGCAATACACAAACTAAATCTCAATATGAGGTTATGGGAGTGGAGTTGTTTTGGTTGTGAGAAAAAATCCTGCAACACTGACAGAAATTGAACACAGGACCCCGAATGGTGGGCATCTTGACTACCAAGCTATTCAACACTACTCTCAATAAATAAAAAAATATTGTTAATGAATAAATAAATACCAATAAAATTTACCAGCAAACATCATCCAAGTAAATAATAAAGGCTCATAATATTATACGAGAATGGTAATAAAAGAGTGAATTTCTGCTGAGGTTTCAAATGCGTCTACCTGAAACACATTTCCACATCTCTGCCAGAGATTATGACTAAACCGCAGAGTATGTAAAAAACAGTCATTACGGTACTAATAATTGTCCAGACAGGATTTTTCCTGTCTCACAGACAGATGACCATTTGCTGGCCTAGATTTGAAACAATTATTTCGTGATGGGATACAAGCTGCATGGTATGAACTCGGGTCACTTTAGATTCGCGGGACCCTGGTTACTGAACTACTTAAGCACCATGAAATCTTTGTGGACCAATTTACAGAACAACCGAGTCTCAGTGGGTGCCACTTACTGTAGAATTTCATCAAATTAAGTAATTTCAACTTCCTACGGTTTACAGAGCCAAGTTCCCAGACATATGCACTGTTTCTAATTACAATCAGCTATTTTAATTCTTTTTTCTACTTTTTTAGTTTACTTTACAAGTGAAGTGTTACAAACAACATACAGAATTATACCTTGAAATTACTTTATTCTCTATTTTACACTATTGAGTTTTCACCATAAATGTTATTAGTCTCTTTGCATTATTATATTATTATTATATTATTATTATAAACAATATATTGGATAGAGGTGTTAATAAGGTGGAGGGGATATTAACAAGGTGGTGAACAAGAGGGTAGTTGATAGGAGGTGGTTAAATACAGTAAAACCCTTCCTTTGAGACATCCCTTTTAGGGGGACACCCTATTAAAGGGACACTTTTCGGCCACAAAATGAAGGGATATCTTTTAACACTTCATTCACTCATTCGTTCATTTTTTATTTCAAACACAACAGCAAGGTAAAAATACAATCAAAACAATCAAGAAATATAATAATATACAATTCATGATAAGGTAAAAGACATTTAAAAAGGAATCCATTCACAGTAGACCTAAATATTGCTTTGAGATTATATTATATTGTACTATCACAGCCATTATTATTATTATTATTATTATTATTATTATTATTATTATTATTATTATTATTATTATTATTGCCATCATCATTTATACACTATATTATTGCAATTATCATTCATTACTAGATTACTAAATAAGTTGTAAAAGCCATCATATACTTTGTAGCAAAGCTAAATTGTAGTACAGGTGAAATAAAGGGGAACATCCAGCAAAAATCATAAAAAGAAACAAGATGACACAGCAAAAATCTCACTTCTGCTAACCCCTATTCAGGGGACATTCCTGTTTAAGGAGATACATTTTTGATATCGAAGGTGTTCCCTTAATAGGGTTTCTAGTGTACTTATATAACTCTTATAAACCCTCATACCATGGTGCTGTAATTTAGTGATTCAATTGAGTTTATACACAGGCTAAATGTAGCCCAGTTAAAAATAGGGTATTGTTATTGGCCTTTCTGGCATAATTACATAGATTTTTAAGTCAAAACACAAATTAACCATGTAATCGATGATGACACACGAAACCAAGTGCATACATGGTTTCACACTCCATGGAAACTCCTACAAAATAACCAAATTTACCTCAGAGCTCTATTTTTTCATTGAATCATAAAGTACCAGTTTATATCATCATTTTAACATTATTTCCAAATTATTTCCACTTTTTCTTATGACCTTATGGAAAGACCAAGGAATCCTACTAGAAAATCCAAATCAGCATGTACAATCTCGTGATTGCAATCATTAATTAATTTGACCTAAATTTTAACTTAAAGGCATGGCATGTGGTATTTAGGTGGGGGAGTGGTAGAAGTACTTATGACATCTCACATTAAAGTTTAGCTTTTATTATTTTTTTTAGTATAAATATTTCATTAAGTTTATTTTTTTAATTAATTAATTTCATTTTATATTTTAACCAATTCGATCATTTTGATTATTATATCATTTCGATCATTTCAATGATTTTGAATATTTCCATCTATATTTTATTAAACTAATTTTAATCCATTTTTATTTGTTTAAAAGTTATACAAGCTTCTACATACATCTCTGAATAAATGAAATTCCAAGGATTTGTACAAAGGCTCAATTTGGGCTGTCAAGTCTTGGGAACCCCCTTCCCCAAGGCAGGATATAGACCCCAGTCCAGGATTGGCTACTTTACTCACATATCTTGTGTCTGCAGTACTTGTCACACCTCCCTTTTACAAAATTACTGGATATGCCAGCTAGATATTTTCCAGCATTATATATTAATCACAACATACTATATTCTATACCCTTGGATCATTCCAGTTCTTTGTAATTGCCCTTGGTTTCTATATGACTACAATCAGCTTAATAACCATTTCTGTGAAGAATGTCGTAAAAGCAATCGCTAATAATTTTTTAAAGGATTGGCAACGATGCTCAATCTTCTAAGAACAAGTGATCAGTGAAAATACTGTAAACCAGGAAACACACATTCAATGAGGGCACCCTGCTGATGCGTATTTTATGAATTCCTGAAATTCGTCCTCTTCGTCATCTCCAAGAATTACCTTTTATATAATCAACAGGTTCCTGGCACACAAGTGAAGGTGAATGTATCGTATAATACATTAGTGAGAAACAGCATCTAATGGGAGTATAGGAATGCCTTCTAGAGCCAAGGTCAACCATCCGCCCATGAGTAACACTATAACAGATGAAGGTCATTCCTTATAACATTGTCTGTACAATAAAATACAGCCATTTCAAATCATCATTAATATCATTAACATCATCATTAAATTGTGAACTTTATTGGTGGTATTTTTAATTATTATATTCAACTGACAATATCTTATCATAATATAGGCCTATACTGTGGTTTAGTATGTTATGAAGTTAAAAGTTGAAACCAGAAAACGAGCCAAAACGGATGTGTCAAGAAGGACATAAAAGCAGATGGGGTTGACAAACTGAGATGAGGATGCATTAGACAGGAATATGTTGAGGAAACAATCCGCACCGGCGACCCACTTAAAAGTGGGAATAAAGACTGAAGAGGAAGAAGATATTTATTACCAATACTGGCATCACCATCAACATCATTGATGTTGTCATTATAATCACTGTCATCATCAATTATTCATTATTACCATCACAGGGAAAAATTCCCCTTCACTTTAAACCTCCCATTAACCACTGCATTTCCTAAGATGATCATCATCAAATTAATGATCATCGTCTTCACCAACTTCATCTTATTATTATCTTCATCGTTATCATCATCACGATAATTAGCATCATCATATATTTTGTATACTGATTGGTCCAAAAAGCATATAAACTTCTAAAGTGCTAGTAAAAATTACGAAATTTATCAAATCATCGAACAGCTTATATCGTAATTCTTCTGACATATCCTGATATGACCTGATGAAATCTAACACCTTACTAATTCAATTTTCTCACCTAAAAATGTTCCAAATTATTAACGTGAGAAATATGGACAAGTTGTTTAAAAAGTATTTGAGTACTGGTGGTCTCTTTCTGAAGTGAAAGAAGTCAGGTTACCTATTGCGATACCAAATTCCCAGATGTAGACTAGGAAGTTTTGGGACTTTTGAAAAGTTTTCTTACTGAGGTAGTCACCGCTTGGTATAATCATGTGCATATCGTAGCGAGTATTTAGATATGCAGTTATACAATCAAGTACATGCTGTTCAGAGGGCATGACTGTTTGGCTCTCAGCTGGGAGGGGTATAATGAGATGCTATTGTTCAGCAAAGCCTCCTTTGACTGAGTTAATTAGGTACTTGATTTCTTTCATCATTACTACACACCTAACGAATAACGAGCTTGGTCTAATCACAGTGGTAACCAACCGTAGAAGTAATTACTGTTTCAATCACTTACATAACCTAACGCCTGTCAGCATAATTATAATATACAAACATTAATAACATGTGGCCTCCTTAACACACCCCTTGACACATGAAATTATATCAATCGCAGTATTTATGATGTCTCTTCCCCTCCCACAAAAAGGACATTGAAAATAGGAAATACTTGTAATTATCAACGTGTTACCTAAATGTTCCATTGGTGCAATTATTAAAACCTTTTTTTTTATGTTAAATCTTTATTGTCTGCCAAAACAAGTAGTAAGAATCTCAAAAATTCATAAAAATTTTGAAAAGTTTATTTCAATATATCAATTACAGCTATTATTAATTTCCAACCATCAGGTAAGAAAATAGTTTTCGTTTTACGTTTTACAACAAAAATCTGTAAATTAATTAAAAGAAATCTAAGATTCTAACAGAAAGCTGCCACAACAGGTAGTGAGGGGTTCACTTTGTCAAATATTTGCACCCCAGGCTCTACCCTCTCCCCACACATTGAAAATGTTTGAAGCCAAAAAATAATGCTCATGTAGTTAAAAATCACCTCAAATCACCTTATTTTGCAAGCTTTCTTGTGTTTAGACCGTGATAATTATCCATTAGTTTATAGAAATTATCTGAGTACTCGGGAACTCTACCTGTTAAACATTTAAAGACCATTATTAATATATTCTGTTCCCAATAGAGATGGTCACTCTACTCCATGAGCCAAAGACTACAGAGAACTGTACTGTACTTTATATACTGTATTAATATAACAATTAAAAATAGCCTAGGATGCTAAGATTAGCCTATATATGGATGTGATTCTGCTAATACATCCCTTCAGGCTCAGCTGGCACTTAATGAATGTAATTCATTCAAAACCGTTTGTTCTTAAAACGCTATAGAATAATAGTGTTACTATATTTAGCGGTATCTCTTAATTACAGAAACTGTTGCGTGAGTCTTCTTTCTGCCATGGATGTCACTTGATTAGAAAAGCCAAGAATTTATTGTTTAAATCTATCATTCTGGTAATTTGCGTTTATATAATAATAATAATAATAATAATAATAATAATAATAATAATAATAATAATAATAATAATAATAATAATGTCATCTTATTAGGCGCACGTATAAGCTAACTTGGGAGCTTGTGGTTTAGGCTCGCGATCTTGATATCAAGATTAGGAATACTACCCTGCAGATTTTGCTGGTGTCCTTGAACAAGGAATTTTATTTACGTTTACCACTCGCCACTTGGGAGTACAAATGGATACTTGTTGGGTTGGGAATGGCTTGAGATGCAGCGAGCTGAGCCAATAGCAGGAATAGGAATACGGGCCCCAAAGGAGCAAGAGCCAATTTCACATTGTTCATCACATGAATAATGTATCTAATATCACTAGAGGTAATAATCAACGTTATCACCTCCTTGGCAAATAGTGCCACCATAAAAGACTTTTAATACCATTATTATCATCTATTAATATTACTATGGGTAACGTTATCTGGGACCCCCTCTGGAAATACAGTATATATTGTGTTGGATTTAGATATCTTAACTCCTGACTCTTCTTGGTTTTGTATCATGTTTTTCATAAGTTTATGATATGTAAAGCTCTGTCTGTTAATCTATTAATTAATCAATCCATCAATCAATCAATCAATCATCTTCATTCATCCCACATGGGATAATTATCAAAAACAGGACTAAATAGTAACTCACAATCAAATATACAATATACATTTTATGTGACAAATTTGTGTGATGTGCCAATACTATATACTATGGACATGATTATGTCGTTTTACACCCAAATATGGGCATATTATTGTTAATTGTCAAGTAAAATGTCTATAGTGTGGACAAATCTTTATAAATTAAATTGTACACCTCGTTAATTTCAACTAAATAATGGAAACACAAAGAAATATGCATTGCCAACTTGGAATAAACAAATTATGATAAGAACACTCTGAATAAAAACTGTCTATGATGTTTGTTGGTAAACAGGCCTTATGGTAGTCTCGAAAAAGCACCATGGAGCTTATAATAAACCTTATTGCATGTGTACACATGTACACACATGTACCTAAAATACATAGGAGGTATCGATAATTAATACACACATACACACTGAGTAACCTGGCCTTGAACTTACTCAAAGGAAGTGGAGCAGGCTGCTACTATCAAACTCTAATTCCAGTGAGTTAGTCAAGCGGAACACATTCTGTCTGCATATCTGCATGTACAGTAGTTTATTCGAGAAACGGTTTTTAGCTGACCACTTAAGTATGCTGTTTAGTCTAAAACTTGTTGGTTCATGTTTTAATAGGTGCAATACTTCTTATCCTTTTCACCTCAAAACTTTTCATAAGTGTGTACTATAGAGTGGAGCTGTAGCTTGGTGGTTTTTTAAGATGCTTGCTTTTCAATGTCAGGGTCCTGGATTCAACCTTTGTCTATGCAGTATTTTTTCCCATGACTAAAAAACAGCTCCACTCCATATTAGCAACATTCCATCCTATAAATGGTGAGCGTACTTGCTGTTGAAAGTGAAGGAAATTTGGAGTGGAGTTGAATGGCTTGGTGGGTTAGATGCTCGCTATCCAACCCCAGGATCCTAGGTTCAAATCCTGTCAGATTCTAGGATTTTTTCAAACGACAAAATAACTCCACTCCATAAGCCTTGTTTATGAGATATAGTTTATGAAGAGCATCATGTGTTTGTGAATAGATTGACACCTATTTAATAGGATAGCGATTAAGCCGCTATTGGTAATCTTTGGTCATGTGCCTAAAAGGAATATATATATATATTTAACTTATTATAGCTCCTTAACATTTGTTTTGTTGAGCACTCTATTGAGATAGTACCATTGCTGTTTTGCATTTAGCTGGCCCACTACTATATGTAGTTTGAGCACTCTCGGCATGGTATTTAATTAAACATTTTAAAATAAAAATAATAAAAAACCTAGTAATTTTTTAATAATAATATTAATAACCAACTATCTAGAAGCAGTTAATTATTACACTTGGTCTTTTGGGCACTAATACAGCCAAGGGCAACCTCCTTGACTCCCTTTGAGTAATATACACTACTATTACTGATTTCATTCCAAATGGTTTACATCTTATGCAGGCACCCATTTATTTATGCTTCTGGGTGAATCTGAGTCAAATGTACAGATAAATATGTCTTGCTCAGGGAAACAGAGAAACCAGTATCGGAATTGAACTCACAGCCTGTCAGTTGAAAGCTCAAAGCCTTCGGTGAGACTTTTTTTTAGCCTACTTTACGTTTGAAAGATCTTTAGAGGACAAAAAAAAAAATAGCAGAAAGGTTCTACCAAAAATTGAAAGCTCATTATTGGACAGAAAAAATATAGCAGAAAGGTTCTACCAAAAGCATGTAGGTAGAGGATAAAATAAAAAAATCAAAATTTCATTGATGAATAAAAAATATGCGAGTTTCTGAGTTAAAAAGCAATTGACGGAACCCTTTGGCACTTTGCTTGAAATTCTATTGCAATTGTCATATAATTCAATGCTCAACAACTAGTCTGATAAATGCTTTATATAAATTCTGAGGAATATGTTTATCATGAGATATTGTGGTGGTGGGCGGAATAAAAATAGAGAAATATAAATAATGAAATGTTGGACAGTTCAATAATAGCCTGATAAATTGTTTTATATCAATTCTAGGAAAAAAATTAAATACTTTTATCATGGCATATTATGAAAGTGGTGGGTGCGATAAAAATAGAGGGAAACATTAATTTTTTCTGAAATTTTTAATTTGAAATGTCAGTAAATATGCTACGGTATTAAGCCAAAAATATTATTTATTCAAAATAATCATTATTGGTAGGCGACGTGTTTGTGAAATAAGGTATAAACAAAATTTCTTTGATATTTTTAATTAATAAAATCATTACCACGAACGACAGAGCTTAAAAATACTTTTACACTTTTTATTTAATTCAATTCAGTTTCAATTTATTCAACAAATACCCCCAGGCTGGGGAAGGTAAAATTATATAAAATACAATAAAGCTTCACAATACGAAAGAAATCCATTATACAAAAATCAAAAGTACGGATTTAAAATGCTCTTGTTAAATTAATGATTGTATGAATATCGTTACTGTATAAGCATTATAAATTAAGAAATAAATATTAATATGTTCATCAATCAAATATTGTTTTCATTTTCTCCTCTACCTAGAAGCATTATAAATTAAAAAATAAATATTAATATATCCTGAACTATTGATGGACAGAAGTTTTGCATAATATGGAAATGAGAATAGAGTACTCGGAACTAACTACTTACTTACACGTATTGATTTACCCACTTTCCATTAGAAAAATATGTTAATTAGATAAATCAGTTAATTACATTGACCATACACAGCCTCATTTTAATGTGGAGGCTGTACGTACACACTGAGGCATTCTGGGAAGGATTGTAAACAGACTTGAAGTTCAGTTATTCAAAGGTCACAAGTAATTTTAATGTAAATATTTAGATATCAGCTGCAATAAAATATGCAATTTTGGATAGTTTCATAGCTCGATAAAAAATATTAATAAATTAATACCATACAAGCTTTCTGTGATATAAACAAATCAAAAAATTTCCAATAAAATATAAAAGCCAAAATTATATAAATACAGCTTATATATTATATATATACACCACTAATCTGATATCCAAAAATCTACATTAAAATAAATAAAACAAAATATAAATACACTTTTTAAAAATAAGAACCAGTAAAATTTTGCCCTGGCTCAGGTTATTATTTTTTGCCAATTTCAGGCCCAAAATATTTGTTTCTTATTTTACATACTTTTTAAAGAAAGAAAATTATATACTGTATACTCTCTATAACTGTAGTTATAGAGAGTATTACATATGTATAAAATAACCTTTTTAAACATCAATGCATTACTATATGTGACTAGCTTGATTTGTTGGGTTTTAAAATAAATTTAATAAAAACCTCATTTGACATTTTATCTCAGCCTCAATTTGTTCGTATTTTATAAACAATTTCTGCTTCTGTGTTCTTTCAAAATGTGTATTAAAAAAAATATTTTAAAAATGTGGTAAAACAAAAGTGTAGGCATTTAGATAATAATAGCTAATTGGTGTTTCTCATAGTATGTGGTATACCAGTCATTAATAAAAACCATTTTCATTAAATAAAATATATAATTATAAATACAGTATATATTAAATATAAATCCACAAATATAACATTTAGATAATAATAATCAACATTTATCATCTAATGTAATAATCATTTATTATCTAATTATTTATAATTAAATAATTGACAATGTAGAAACTGAAAAAAGTAAAAAATCAAAATGTTAAGCAATGTTAAGGTGTGAAATATCTGTTTAGTTTATGTTAGATTCATGAGGGAATCATAACAGGCTTTGACTGGGAGGTGAGACAAAACTAAGTCAACAATAACCCTAGGCTAATCCATATTAGAAACTCGACACCGGTCTTTGAGCGTGTGGCCTACACCCTGTAATATTTCCCAGCTTTCATCACTCCATACAATTACTGCCAGCGACTGGAGCGTGACCCTTTCAGGAGAGTTCTAAGTTGCCGCAGACACCATGGGTGTGGAGTAGGTGCTGAGCTGCATACTGGATGGAATGATTTTGCTTTCCTGCCAGCATATTGACATACTGTATATAAATATTATACCTACCACAGTTCCTCGGGTATAAGTCGCCCCCCCCCCCCTTAATTTTACACCCAATTTAATGTACCAGCCTTTCCTCAGGCGAAAGCCAGGGTATGATTTAAATGAGTGCTGAACTGACTATTACTGTATATATATCTCCAAAAAAGTCAAATATTATGCAGTGGTAAAAAATTGGTTTTTGATTGTAAGATGAAAAATTGCCTTTTGATTGAAAAAAGGATTCCACCAGTATAATCCCAACCTACAAAATTAGGGGTGGACTAGTATAACTTATATTCTTAAGTTTGACTTTAAACAAATATTTATATAAATATACATGTATATTATAAATATAAATACATACAAATATAACGGTGGCGGATCGACGAAATTGAAATAGTACTATTACAGATGGAGGATGCGGACATGTCATCCCCACCATGATTGCGACTGAGGTGCAAAATTTTATGACTATGATACCTCTAGATGGCCAGAAATTTATGGGGCCCGGGCAGCTAGCAATCCCCTTGAATACGCCTATGATATATAAACATATATATATATTATATACATTTATATTATATTTGAAATTGGAGAATCTAGTCTGCCTCCTCGTTGTCCATTTTAAACTGTTACATGACAAAATAAATGAAATATGAAATTGCAGTACAGATGGAAGAGGTTATTGTATTCGGATCAAGACGAGGGTGAAAGATGTATAACGTTTATTACCGGTATGAATTCACTAGCTGAAATATCAACGCTATTAATACATGTCTATTACAAACTGGCGCAATGCTAATATGTAATTTCCGATATGCGATCTCTTGAGGGCTATTACAATTCGAATACATAATTCCTAAATAGCTGTAGATCCTTATTAACAGAAAAAAAATGTAATGGCCATTTAATGACAATATGGACCATTAGTGAATATCATCATGTACCTCTTAAAATATTTATTCAAATGATCATTACCACTTTGCCAGATTTTGTTTTTTGTTGCCATATGTGATTTACTTTCTGAAAATGTAAAATTAATCCATTTAAAGGCCATGAACAAAATTGCACAGTTGTGCAATTTATATACTGGTGTGATAATATTTATTTTTCAACCAAAATTTTGATGTTTTCTTAACGAACATATTTTGTTTAAAATACCGCTGGGTTGTAAATAGTTTCATTTCTAGGTTACCTTCTTCTTACAACCTTATTGTTTCTGTAATATTGATATCTTTTTAAATAGTTTTAACATTTCCGATCACTCATTTTTAAAAGTATCCTAGTTTAAGTTGTCTTTGTGACTGTGTTTAGTTTCTTGATTTTACATTCATAATTATATTTCAGTATTTTTAGTTTATATTATATATTTTATGTCCAACCTGTAAGTGGCAATTTTTCACTGTTGGCTTAAAATAAATAAATAAAAATAAATAATAAAATAAAACCTGATACTCCTAATTTACGGATCTCTTAAATACAAATTTATACTTTCAATGAGAATTAGAACACAACAAATTTTGATTTTTATATACATCCTAATTTTTAGTCTAGCAAAATGTTCTGAATATCATTTTATCTTCACTCAAAGAGAAATATGTATTTAATATTTGTATTCTATAAATATTTACAATTTTCAATAGATTTTTTATTGTTTTTTTTCAGATAACACAATTACTTATTTTGTATTTTCATTCAGAATCTGTGATTTTCATTTTGACATTTAGATTTAACTGTACTTGAGATTTTTGAAGACAGAAAATATAATAAAGACATTGTAATAATAGTTTAAATAAAGAAATAAAATAAAGATTATGCATGGATTCCTTTACAATATTATAAATTTAATTGTCATGTAAAAAGTGGAAGAAATAGTTCAATGAAAAAATGGAATGAAATAGACCATGAAATGAGAATTAGATGAAGAAATATGAATAAAAATGTCTTCCATCAGTGACAGCGTACATTGTAAAACAGCCATTCATATCGCGTACATCACACAATATAGGTCGGTTGAAGTTAAGGTCACCCATTCATACATTACGACAAAGTAGAACATTGGATTTCATTCGGCTACATTCCATTGCCAACCTTATTTCCACGCGATAAGTATGTACGCGGAAAGTGGGGCATGGCTGGAGAGGTCATGCATATATTTCAATGCAATAGAGAGATTTAATAATTTTAACCCTCATTTGGATTAGCTTTCCCAATCATCTTTTATTAAGACTATCTCCCTAGTATCTGCCGCTCAAGTTCATTTAATTTATTAAATAATATGGGTTAGGTCAAGTACTATCACAGAATGTTAATAAAATCAACTTAAAGACAGATTAAGTAAAATTCCTGTAAATGAATTAAATTAGAGAATGACAAAGGCAATGATAAATAAAAATAAATATATACAAGTAAGCAATACAAATATTAAATTTTTTATTTTTTTATTTTTTTAATAGTTTTTATTAAATTTACATAGACAGACGGGTATATTTTTAAAACGTAACAATTTTTTAGTAGAGGGAAATTAGGATATTTTAGGAAGGAATCGAACATATCTACACAATAAAAAAAATAATAAAATTGAAATGCATGGCATTATTAAAATTTAGTAACCTGTCCGACCTTTGATTGAATAGAAAAAAGAAAATCAATGAATAATATGTAGTTTATTTATTTTATTTATTTATTTAACTTTTGTTATACTGGATGGCACGCTCAATGCAAAGGCAATTGTTTCCGTTGTGGTCCAGTTACGTAACATAAAATACAAAAATTGAAATATGCAGAAAGAAGACTTTCCTATTGGTCAACCATCCGACAACCTACAAGCACATCATGTTCTTTACACTGAATCTTCCTTGGATTTACCACGGTAATTATCCACAACTGAGTTTGTCATGTCACTAAAAAAAACATAAATTTTTCAAAATACAATGTTTTAGAATTTATATATTTGACATTGATATCACTAAAGGGAATTCACAATGAACTAACATACATTTCACACATGCCTAACTTTTATGGGAACAAAACATTCTGTAATGAATTTACCTCAACTATCAGTCAGTAGAAAATCTATTTTTAATTCATATTATTTCATTAAATTTTTATGAAAATTAAAGTTATTATTATGTAATGATTTCATAAAAAAAAACTTATTACATAAAATTTGAATAATAATGATTACAAAAACTAAAATCTTGACACATTTTTCTCTGCATTATAAAATAATTATTCTAGATTGAATGGAAATTCTATTTTAAGTCCCCAATTGCTGTTTGGTTGTTCTACTTATATGCCGTGAGTGAGATAATAAATGTTCTTAAACTGATAAGTCAAAGTAATAAAAAAATGTTAATTTTAGATACAGGCCATGCTTTGGTAAGCCCTGAATTTGCTTAATAAAAACACGTTTAATAACCAAGAATTCTAAAAACTTCATTCAACATCTAGAAACATGCAATCAATTCAATAAAATTCAACAACATGATCTGCCAATATATTTTACAAAGTATAAATAGAAAAGTAAATTTGTATCTACCTTTTTTTAGTTGTTGCTTTAATTTTAATACAAAACCCTCTTATGGTTCACTTGTTAATAATTCGTCCTTTTAATATTTTATGTATTACTGTGTATAAAAGTTATTTTATTGTTAAGATGCTGTGGTGGATGCAGGATTTGGCAGTAGGGAGATTTGCGTGAGAGTCCACACCACATCAGCCCCACAATGGTTGGGGCTGAGATGAGAAAATTTTGAGTATATAGGAAACTAGGTGCTTGGAAATTGCACTCCTCACACCTAAAAAATTTTACTGGCAATTCATACCAACTGGGGCTGATGCAGGATTTGGCAATAGGGGGAATATGGAACTTGAGGTGCCCGGAAATTGCACTCTCACACCTAAAAAATCTTACCGGTAATTAATATCAACAATAAAATACAACAATTATTTTTCTTAATACAATTTGGGGGGGGGGGGGGGGAGGGGGTGTGATTGCACCATCTCCACACTCTCTGCACCCGCCCCAGAAGATGGAGGGGTTGTGTTGGTTGATACCAAATTGCAGTACGGCAAATTGTTGAAAAAAATAAAGCCAGTGTACACACAAAGGAAGGCCATTACAAGAGGAAAAAAAAGATGAGCACGAAAAAAAAATGCAAATGTGGTAAAAATTTGTGGTTAAATATCTCCTCTCCTAAAAAGGTTCAAATGGGTTGTACTAGAGTCGCTTGATATGCAAGTAGGGGAAAAATATGCCAAATTCCCCTTTATACCGAGTGACTTAAAAAATGTGCCAACTACTTCCCTTAACTGTCACCAGAAATGTATCAAGTGTTGTTTGGAACATACTTCTTAGAAAATTACTTCCTCATGATATTAATATTCCCCCTTATCCTGGAAAACCAACAAAGTTATGGTGTATTTGGTCCTTTAAGGAAAATCCCTTCTTAAATTTTTTATTTTGGAAATTTACTTTGGAATTTCATTCCAGTCGGCCCTTTTTTTTGTTTGCTAATGCCAACATTTATTCTAAGTGGCTTGTGACGATTTTGATACGAGTTTTCTGTCCTCTCCATTTTGTGAAATAATTTCAATGTTGTATTTCGCATTCTTAAAAAAATGTATAACTTATACAATTGTTATATATTGGTCAGTCTTTCTATTTTAAAATGTTTTCAAATGTTGCTTGAAGGGCATTCAAATCTTTTGCTGGGCTTTGTTTGCTCAACTCTTCATCTGTCTCTCTTCTGGCACGCGACCAGCTTTGTCAATAGTACTTTTTTGGGGCTGAATGTTTGATAGTAGTAAATAAATACATAGGAGAGGAAACCACATCCATACAAACAGAAGAAAGGAAAGATCACGTACCAGTACATGAAATAATACAATGCATACAATGGAAGAGTGGAGGAAGTGACAATGTTGCTTATTGACAAATGTCACCAGCTGTTACAACCACAGTGACAGATGGAAAATCCAAAGGCCACTCCATCATAATCACAATTGGCAAAGGATCTACCAAGTCCCAAAATGGTCTGTAAGTATCATGACAGAAGGTATATTTATTCTCTGACAAAAAAAATACTGTAAATGACCGAGAAAGGAGCACTCTCAAATACATACATACTTAAATAAGCACTGCTGGAGGTAGGGTGGCAGCGAGAGTGGAATAAACAATATGAAAGTGAATTAGGAGATTAATATATAAAGTTTATAAGTTAATTATCTCACAAAAAAAATCAGATAAGGCCCCATAAAAAAAATTATTAGTTTATCACCCTCGCGCGCATCACTTTTGGAAAAATCCAGATTTTTTCTTTTTTTAACATTTTTTTTTCATTTTTAAATGATTGTTTTTTTGTCATTTTTCACTTGAAAAGGCTAGAGATTTACTTTATATAAATAACGAACTATTCACAGGCGATCTTTCTCATGTTGATGATGTAGCAGATGTAAAAAGAGGGTCAATAATTTCATTTATTTTCTATATACTTCACCTTGCCAGATGTATTTATGAATTCTCACATTTCATATTTAGAAACTGTACTGTATTTTAGCAAAATGTGTTGCAATAAAAACATGTTTTCTTTGTAAATTTGAGTCCGTTCTTGTGACTTTTTATGTGTTGGTCCTTAACCAAGTGAACAAGCGAACGCCGATGAGACAGTTGGCAATAAAAAAAAATAAAAAATAAAAAAAACCTCCCTCTCTCATCAGTTTTTATGCTAGGGTAGGGTGATAAACTAATATTTTTTTTTACGGGGCCTAAATTGTCACTGTTGGTTTGATTATTGTCAAATATAAGCAAACATATGCTTTGTGCACAGTATCAAATTTTTGTGATGTTCCCATATATGAGCATATGATATCATATTACACCCAAATATGGGCACACCACCTTTCTCGCTCTTTGTATTAAGTTACTTTAACCACACTACATGATTTACTCCTGAGCAGTCTCAGGAGTAAGTGTGCTTTCCACGTACACAAGGAAGATAGGGAATACGCGCTCGGAGTAGCGCTGTGTAGATGCACTTACTTCAGAGCTCGCAAGTAAATGTGACCTTTTTTTGACCTCAATTATTTTCAAAAGATAAACTCAGTACCTAAAATGAGTGCCAAAATAGCATTTCCTGTGATGTGTAATACCCGATTCACACGTGAAGTTAAATTTAACAAAAAGTAACAAATTGTAACCGATCGATCTCCCGAGTTATTCCTACCGAGATAAAAAGCATTCACACGCGTCTGTTTCAACCTTTCCTTAACCCTTGTTCATACTATCAAATGTTGTGTGATAGATATATGTGATGTGCCCATATGGTCATGATGATGTCATACAACACCCTAAAGCATATCACATTTTTTGTCACATAAAATTTCATAATGTGGAGACTGCTACGTTTTCAAACATAATTTTATTCAATTCATTCAAACAACATTTATTGACTTCCTTTCCGTAACAAACAATAGCACATTTTAATTACTGCGTAACAGTCTGTACCATTGCCACAGATGGCAATAACTCCCTACAAATACATATAGAATTGTTTTATTACTGTATAGGAAAATTGGCTTTAATTTATTTTAAAAATACATTTAGTTTTATGCCCTCTGCAAAATGTTTGTCAAATTGAAATATCTACACAAAAAAATATGCGCAACTGATTACGTTGATCCAACAGGTGTAAATTATTGAATGTTGCGTCTCATCTGTTATCATTTTTCGTTCCTGGCAAAGCAAAAAAATTTTTTAATTTATTTGTTGAATTTATATGAATCATTCCAAATTTAAACATTCCATACATACGGTGTTTATAAAGATCTGATATTAGGCCACCTAATTACGATTAGCCTAATCCAACTCACTTCTTGCACATGTTTTAAATTGCCATCAACCAACACTTTAATATCTTTTCAGATATGCAGTAAACTTTTATATCCTACAATGTTGTGTGATAAGTCTGTGTGATGTGCCTATACAGTAAAGGCATGATGGTCATGTTACACCCAAATATGGGCATATCATATTTTTGTTGTATAGGTATTGACAGTGCTATAAGGTCTAATGCTACATTTTCAAACATAATTTTATTCAATTCACTAAAATATCATTTACTGACATCCTCTCCATAAACAATAGCACATTTTAAGCACTGTGCAACAGTCTGTAGGCCTACCATTGGCACAAATGGCACTACTACCCTACAAAATATACATAGAATTGTTTCATTACTGCATAGGAAAACAAAATTGGCTTAATTTATTCAATAAATACATCTATTTTTATATCCTCTGCAAATACTTGTCTAAACAAAACCCTGTGCCAAAAAAAATGTATGCGCAAATGATTACGTTGATCCAACAGGTGTAAATTATTGAAGGTCGCGTCTCATCTGTTATCATTTTTTCGCTTCTAGCCAAGCAAAAAAATGTTTGAAATTTATTTGTTGAATTATGAAAATCATTCCGAATTTCAACATTCCATACATACGGTGTTCATAAAGATCTGAGGTTAGGCCATCTACAGTAATTATGATTAGGATAATCCAACTCACTTCTTGCACATGTTTTGAATTCACATCAACAATCACTTTAATAACTTTTCAGATATGCAGCAAAGTTTTATACATATTACAAAAAAAAACAACCTAATTATTCAATTTCCATTTT
Organism: Anneissia japonica; assembly: GCF_011630105.1. Taxonomy (NCBI): domain Eukaryota; kingdom Metazoa; phylum Echinodermata; class Crinoidea; order Comatulida; family Comatulidae; genus Anneissia; species Anneissia japonica. The sequence continues at coordinate 823,355 of NW_022702449.1, read as the reverse complement.
TTGCATTTTCTTATTCACTATATTATGTATTTGGCTGAATAAATAAAACTGAAACTGATACAAGGGCATGGCTTCTCTATTTACTGTATAGTACAAGTTTTTACAGCCTTCTCTTGATTGCTGAACTTGCAAACTTAATCACTTCTATATATTAGTAGCAATTAATCACTTTTGCAAGACACACATCATATCATATGTTATATATTAAATGTATATCAATTTTAATCTGGTAACAAGAGGAATCTGCGAGTAAAAAAAAATCATCGCAATGAGGATTCAAAGCCATGACTTGCTGTCTATGCAGACATCTTAGTAACAAATTGGGTGATTGAGGCTTTTGAATTCCAAATCCGATTGGAGGCGGGGGGAGGGGGAGTAGAAATTACTCATGCCCCCCAGTTTCCCCCTACAAAAAAAAAATCATGGTCAAGTAGTTAAAAAATCACCTAAAATCACCTTATTTTGCGAAATAGCACCCCTCAACTGATCATCGAGCCACCCCCACTTCACGTTCACACCCCCATCAGCCCCTCCATTTCAAGACTTCTATGCCACTGTAGCACACTAATATTCGACACACAAGTCATCTCTTTACATGTAACCATTCATTTTTAGAAAATTTATCTCTTGCTTCGGCTTATAAGATCAGTACCGGTGTATCACATACCTCTGTTTTATGAGTGTGTTGCTGAATTTATAAAGCCACAATTTTTATACTTTGTTGTAAACCCGCCGCCCGCCAATAATGATGATTTTGAATACATTTTTATTTTTGGCTAATTACCACACCTGATACTCTGACGATTTGAAAGAATAAGTTTGTGAAACAAGGAATAAAAAAAATTTCTCCTAAAGAGTGGTGTTATAAAATCCTTCAGAGAAAAACAAACTTTGTTATCATTTAAGTATTAGCTGTTAAAAATAATATTAGTCCTACATAATTTAATTAATATTCCTTTTACTGGCTGCTATTGTTATTCTGTTAAAATTAGTTTTCTAAATTCAGAAGCTTCAAAGGAACAGGATAGCTTTCAATTTTACTGTCAATAAAATAAAGTTTTTAAAAATAGTATTTCATTTATCTATTACTTAAGCGACTTAAGCACCTGTCATTGTAAACATGTTTTTTTTTCCAGCACAAGTCAAGCTAGTTTTCAAAATCCCGAAATAAAAAGAACAGATTAGTTATAAATTTAGCACAAACAGTTATTTAGGTACAGAAAATGAGGCAACCTAGTTACTTATTATATCCAATTCTTTCTGATTTTATCTAACGCTTGATTGCGGTTGATGTTTCTTCCAACTCTATTAATAATGTCTAGCTGTGAACAGAAAAATCTGTTCCACGATATATTTAGCAAACATTTATTTGCATTCTAAATTTAGAGGGTAAATTATCTTGTGGTGGTTGGTTACAGCTGGCTACAGCATAGCTGGCTGGTAATAGTTCAGAAGCAGAAAGCAATATGGTTGAACAGCCAGTGATTAACAACTAGTTAGTACACACATGGTGGATCCAGGAATTTGGAATAGTGGGGGCCCGGGGAGGACTTTCAAAGAGTCGACCCACCTCAGCCCCATTATGATTGGGGTTGAGGCAAAAAAAACTTATGATTATGGCACCTCTAGATGACTCTAAATGGCACTCTCATGCTTAAATTTGAATATAATTTTCTTTTATTCTCCATTTTTTATATAATTTTGAAAAATTTAGGAAAGGGGGAGGGGGTGCTTGAACCAGCTGGACCCTCCTTAAATCTGCCACTGACACAAATAGGTTAATTTGTAAAAGGTTATCAAACCAGTGGCAGTAGATGGTAAAGGGGGGTGTATGGGTAGGGAGATAATTAATATGCGTCAGATAAGCATAGATTGTAATTGGATTGCTTTCGATATTTTTCCTAAAAATAATAACCTGCTCATCCAAATAAGAAGTGCAAGTTCTAATAATAACTGTCAAAATGTTTACCATCCTAAAAAATAATCTCTGTCTCTCTACTGATTAGGGGTTTATTCTGGGGCCCCACTCTAGATGGCGTCTTTGCTAGATCCCTTCTCGGACTTGTTAACCTCCTATTGGCAAATTTCAGGAGCCACCACTGTATCTATTACAATTATTATAGTAATTACTGATAATTAACAATGTGCTTCCAACATATCAGTTGTTTATCTAGGAGGATTGGGTCATACAATGAAGTTTACACCCTTTACTGAAAAATTGCAAAGTAAAACAATGAGAAATTAAGCAGTTAAAGATTAGCATTTTTCCATCATGCAGTCCCCACCAGCTTTCTAAATACACGACTACAGACATTCCTATACACTTTAATAGAAAAAAAGGTTTTAACAAACATTATTAAACATCAATTCATTTTTTTCAATTCCAAATTTATTTTGCTCAAAAAGCTACCAATGGGCTATTTATCCATTATACAAGAAATAATTACATTATTCTATGTACAGCTGCAATAACCAAAAAAAGAGAGAAATTAATGATAATAACAAAAAAAAATAAACAATACATTCAGCATCAAACTTGTTTGTGTCAATTTACATCTAAATATTTTATAACAATCAAATCATTAATGTCTAATAACCAAATTAATGTTTGAGAAAGTAAGCAGGATTCCATAATATGTTTTATATGCTACAGCCGCTATCATTGTTTGCCAAATTCTTGTACACTCACTATAAAATCCCATATATTCCCATTGTTTTGTTCCAGGTACTGTATAAGCAGGCCCATATTAAAAGTGTAATGCATGCATATGCATCCCACCCCCAAATCGGAAATGGTCCACATTTTCAAGACATTCAAGAATGTACAAAACATTTTTTTTAGTCCTCTATACTTTTTCATGAATAATAGGAGGCTGAAATTTATTAAAGGCTTTAGAACCCCTAAAATACCTAAACTTCAATCCTACTGCTGTCCCCTTAACCCCCACCAGAACACTAGGTGAACACCCCTATCCCACATGTCCATTTTTGCCATCCCACATCCCCCAGTGGCAATCCAGGATAAAGCCATGGGTCTAAAGAACAAATAGTTCAAGCCCTTAACCAGGTTTATGGGAAGGGGGTTTCCTATAGGACAATTTTAACTCAGAAGTATTTCTTTAGTACAAAAAAAAGTTATGATAAAATACCGCTAAAGTAGGTGCACGCGACCACCTGAAAACAGGGCACTAAGCACCAAATTGGGGCATAGTTAATAGAAGTAGAAATGAGGACTCAAGCTAAGAATGACCTTATGGCAACTACAGTATTTTACAATGAGCAGTGAGAATTTGTAGGCAGGGGTGGCACCAGCGGGGAGGGGGGCCAGGGCCCCCCATCAGATCAGGGAGAGATGGCCCACCGTCTGGGACCTCGGCCCCACCCGCCGGGCAAATCCTGGCGCCACCCCTGTTTGTAGGAAGAAAATGTATTTAGTACAAAGAGTTGAAAATCTGTATATTGTTGTTGCTTTTGGAAAAACCCAACCAAAAACCCGACTATGTTGAAAACAATAAAACTGATGTCACTAACTGATGCACCATTGATCACAATGCAATGTAACAAAATTAATGTAGGTTTCAACCTTCATATAATTTCAACACTAATAATTGCTAATACTTAATTAGTGGTATTATATCTGGCACATGTTACCATTATTTCACAACATTTTATTTCCAGTTTGTGCTGGCATACTTTACATAATCTTATTTCATCACCAAGCTATCGATAGCCATAAAAGAACTATGTAAAATACAATAGGTATTTTTGGCAGGAATCCCATGCCTATGTGGTTTGTTTATTTACCTCCATGATGGAATGTCATACCTATATGAGTCATAACTTGTTAATATCAATATTATAATAAACATATATTTCTTCAGCAACAGCCTATAGTACAGTATACTTATTTCTTTTCTAGAGTACAAGTCCTACAGCAATTTTCTTATCTATTTTTCAAGGTTCTATTGTTATCCAAGATTTTCAATATTACCAATTAATTTGGAAAGAGCTTCGATTTACTTTTTTACTGATGCATGGAATTAATTAATATAATGAGAAAGTCATTATCATAACAATGTTATTGTTTTAAATTTATAACATTTAGACAATCCTGCTTCGTTGATTTACTCTTGTATTGTCCTTCTGTTGTGTCATTTGAAAAGCGAAATAAACGATGATATGATGTATAATTTATGGCATCCAGGGTGAATTTAGGGGGTCTCTTGGAAAGTACAAAAAAGGAGGAAAAAGAAAAATAAAGAAAGGAAGAAAAAGAAATTTTTGAATTTCTGGGCATTGAGAAAACTAGGGCAGTGTTGTCTCTTGATGCCCCACCCCATCTTTTTGGCAACACGTCTGGATCCGCCCCTGGCATCAGTGTGACAAAAGCCATGGAGGCAGAAAAAACCAAATGTATTGAATATTATGCAGACAATTATGATCTCTTTAGTTTATGATAAGTATAGAAACTACATAAGAAAATTATGGCTATACACAAACCAAATGATTTTCCTCAGAACAATGTTACCATTGAGATTCGTAGCACATATGTCACATGGTGTACTGGAAGTTTATTATTAATTATTATCATGGCTACACCCGCTGTGACTTAGAAAATGTCATTAAGACATTTTGATGTTTGTACACCTACTTTAAGTTCTCTTGTCACTTAACTCCAAAAGGCATCAGCTCGCCAGAAAGAATTCGAAGAAGAAATGGGAATTTTTTCTTCCCAATTATTTGTTCATTCAAATTATATTTATCATCCTTCCGCCTCCTCCATATTTCTTCTTCATTTTTTACACTTGATTGCAAGCTGTTTCACTGTTTCTTATAACCAGGATTCCTTATGGGGACTGCCTACAAGTCATGAGTCCAACATTATTTGGATAGCTTTTGATGCAAAAGATGGTGATGGCTTCGTTTTCAGATAGAGTTCACTCAAAAAGAGAGCTTTGGCCAAACCATTGAAAACCCCTTGGATTGTTCCTAATACAAAAATTACCACTGGTATTTATAAATCGTTGTTTTGCATTTTGTTTACTACTGTATATGATTCATATTGTTTTAGCTTTTGTTATACTATGACTTCATATCGTTTGTACTAATGGCCAGTGTACTTTGTATGTACCACTGCTTTTAAAGTGAAGGCCTTACTGAATACTGCATTATCTGTTAAACAATAGCACATTCATTAATACAGAATGTTATGTAACTGAAATTTTACTATATGACTTCATATTGTTTGTACTGATGACCACTTTACTGGCATGATGTACCATGAAGTAGAAGATCTAATCATACCTGTTAATAAACAATACTACCTCAATTACAAAATATTATGAAATCTACTAATAGCAATTAGTCAATCCAGTTGCAATGCCAGAGAAACCATAATCAAAGGTCCAAGGTCGCTGAGATTGTGGTCAAATTTCCCTAATAAGATGATCAGGATCTGACAGGTGGTCCACACCCACCTCAGCCCCACCATGGTTGGAGCAAATTCTGAATATGCAGGTCATCTAGATGCCTGGAAATGGCACTCTCAGACTGTAACAAAATGATTGGCTACTTTCCAGATAAGGGGTCCAGGGTTAACTGAGGGGGATTCTATGTTCCCCTGGACCCTTGCTGGGGCCACCACTCTGCAGTGATCAATAAAGTGACACAAGATGACAATTAAACCCAGTTTGGTCACTATCAATGAATCATGGGAATACAGTGGCATAACTCCACACTTATCATTGAGGCCCACCTTCCCACTTCACAATCGCACCACACACAACCCATTTCAAGAATCCTAGATATGCCACTGGTGATCGAATGCAGCATCATGCACTCAGCTGAATACATCACATCGTCACATTCTCGATGTCTTTTAGGAGCGCCTGAGAACATATAAGTTATCAGCTTTTTGTTTGGCAGATTTCCAAACTATCCAGAAAGTACTCTGAAAGTACAAATCAATAATCAGGCCTACACAAAATAATGTAAACAAACATTTGGAACAAAATGAGACTGTGATACTTCAAAATTATATAATTAATACAATCCAGATTATCAAAATAATTTTATATTTTTTATAAGCATAATTTGTCTTTATTTTATTTTTTTTATTTCCTTCACATCCAACAGCAAGCACACTCACCAATTACGGAACGAAGTCCTGCTGTGACAGGAATTGAATCCAGGACCCTGGGATTAGAAGGCAAGCACCTTAACCACTAAGCTTTTAAACTCCACTCCAAATTATGACAAATAGTTCAATTGTTGATTGAATTATTAAAAGAGCAGCTAATTAGCAATTTTTCAAGGTCAAATTCGGATTAGTAGGCTAATTTTAATAAGTCACATTTGATATTAGTAATAGTTGGAAACCTTTTATTTATTCCCCTTTTCTTAAACTTTTCCTTTCCTTGGATATGTTCCTACAGTATGTTTTTCTTTTAACTGGAGAGCAGTACATTGCACTGAAATATCCTTCCAGAATCAAGATGGGATGTAATTGTATCAATGCAAAAATTATTGGAAATCAAAATTCAATTCTGTAATTGTAGATGAGTTTACCTGCCTAAATAATGAACTTCCTCTGTTTTACATACCACAATACATACAGTACATGCCAACACCTAACACTCTTGTTTTGGCCGGGAGACTCCTGTTTTGGTGACCTGATTCCCGGCCCTTTTTTTTCTCATGTTTTCTCACATGCTTCCTGTTTTTACAAAGAAAATTGCATATGCGTACAGTACTATTCTTAATTGTATTGTCTTTTTTGCAATAAAATATTACAAAAAACCTCAATATTTTGGTTATCTTTCAATATTTTGCAAGGAGACTACATAGCCTCTCTGCGAGTGATGTGAGAGATGGTGTCTGGTCAGTAAAGAGTATAAGTATTAGAATCATGAGATTTATCCTTATCATACATTCAATAGCTACAGCTTCCAGGGGATAACACCCCATGGAGCCCCATGTAATAGGGAGATTCATTTCCCAGCCCCCCACCCCCACAGGCCAAGGTCCTCGGTGGTGCTTCGAACCAAATTCTCCCGTTATTCCATATCAAAATGTTGGCATGTATGCATTACTATATAAAAGTGGATATAGACCTTTTATTTGTATTATTCATGATTCAGACTGCCATTTTTTGGCTTTATTACATGCTTTCATTTAGTAATAATTTTGTAGTTGAGTTCTAGGTGAAGTATTAATTAACTAGAAATAGTATTGGATTTTCTCAACTATAGAAGGCCTAACTTCTAACTTTTGTCCTCATTCTAATTAGTAATTAATAGGTTAAAAAACTTAAATTATAGTAAGCAATCCACAGATAAATTATTTTAAAAGATATTCTTTAGCTCAAGAGAGAGCAGTCCAGTATAACTTTATAATATTATAAATTATGTAAATATTATGGAAATCTTCAGAAAACTTTTATGGAAAATTGATAAAAATGTGATAAAATATTATATATTTTATATTTTAAAATTGATTAAAAAGTTTATAAAAAAAACAACAATCGTATTAGCAATGATTAAGTTATCCTACACCCTTGTTTGCTTGAAGAACATCCATGTGTCCAGATATCAAATTTTCTTTGAAAATAAACTGTCATATGCCCATATATAGTTATAATGTGTCTATATAGTCATGATGTGAGGTCATCATGACAATATTTAGCATGTCAAATAAAATTATTGTTATACATTTTGTGTTATGTTTTCTTTACTTCTTTGTTGCCATATTTTTAGAACTGAAATTTTAATTAGGTAAACAAAAACATCTATCCAGTTCAACTTTATTTAACCTTTGAATTGAATAGGAAAATAAAATATATTTGTTTTATGTCTGAAGAGTACTTTTAAACCCACAGCTTAAAGCCTTTTTATTATGTTTTATATTGTGAACAACAGTCGTTAATAAATAGTACCTACAGTAATAATATTGATAGTGCTTCCTATTTTAGTGACTACTGCTGTATTTTTATGATGTCCGCTCGATATTTATTGCTTTAAAGATATCCTATCTATGTTGGGCTAATAAAATTAGATAAAATCCAATACTTGATTTCCCTAAATTGTATATATTAATTAGGCTTGTAAATTAGAACGTATGGAAAATATTACTGTTGTATATTAACGGACATAAATAATTTTATGTATACATCCTTAAATTGGTTGATAATTTAAAGGCGGCTTTTTAGAGTAAATCATCTGTAAATCAGCAGAAACTGCATTGTTTGGATCTGTATAAAAGTTGATAACGTTTTTGATTCTTTTATAGCTGAGTATCCAGAGGTGGGCAGAATTACATTGGCAGATTCAAAGGAGGGGCTAGCTGTCCAGGCCCCCCTAAATTTTTCAAAATAAAAAAAAAATTGAGAAAAAAGGGAAATTCTACTCTTTTGAGTCTAAGAGTGCCATAATCATCAATTTTCTTATCTTGGCCCCAACCATGGTGGGGCCGAGGTAGTATAGACCCGCCATCTGCAAAAGTCCTTCTTTGGGTCCCCTCTATCTCAAATTCCTGGATCCGCAACTGACTTAGGAAAAGAAACAATGGTGTATTTAGGGGTAAACGGCGGTGTATTCCCCATAAAAAAGGCTTGTTGTCCAAAGCCCACAAAATTAGAGCTTAGCAAAATTACGCTGAAGTAAATTAAAAATTACCTCATTTCACCTTATTTTGCAATGTAGTTCCCCCATTAATCATTGAACCCCTACTCCACCTTTGCACCCCACCATCAACTCCCCCACTTTAAGTCTTCTATATAAGCTACTGCAAAGGATTATATTTAGTATATTTATTCATGAAGACCAATGCTCAAATATATTGACCGACAAAAGGCAGAGGACCTCAAAACAGCAATGGTTGACAGACACCTCCGGAAAATCATAGTGAAGGGCTAAAACCAATTACGCTTAGGATATTATAGAAATACTGTACCTTTGAGTCTCCAACAGTATTGATAATGTTTAATAACACTGTGGTTTTTGATCTTAAGATATACTGTATACAGTACTCAGTTTGTGGGGGAGTTATAAGCATTGGAAGAATTAGCTAATGTTTTCCCAAAGGTTTCAGATGTGTAAACAAAATGTTTAGCTACACACTGGCATTTAAAGAATAAATCAAATAAAAATAACAATGTAATAAAAATGTTATTTTTAATTTATTTTGTTTAGAAAATCTCACATCAATCCCGGAGGACAAGCTAGTGAGTTCACAAAAAACAATGCAATACAAATATACATACCTAATATGGTCAGGATGACATTACATCATGACCATATATGGGCATATAATACAATTAATTTTTTGCCAAAAATTTGATTTGGACAGAGATTAAAACATGCAGATATACAAAATAAACATTTAAGATTTTTATGAATAAAGAAAATATTAATATATATTAATATAATAAAGACAATATAAAATAATAATAATATTAATATAATTAATATAATAAAGACAAAATTAATAACAATATAATGGGACCTAATGCTAATAATTTCAATAATATTAAAATCAATAATTAATAAGTTAATACTGGTATACCATAGGTGAGAATATAGTTGTAGATCAGATAACATAATCAGGGACAAACCTGACAAAGCAAAAGTGTATCATACCCAAGTCAATACATTAAAGAAAACAAGGTGTAGTGGCTCAGCAGTGGTGAGAAAAAAAGTGCCAAAACCAAATTTAAATCCTACTATATAAACCAAAGAAACCAATAACAAATTAAACATCACTGCATGATCGCCTGAGTTTAAGAAAAACCAATAATATTGATGAAAATAATTGTATAATTACAAAAATAATGATCATACTTTAAAAAAAAAGAAAAAATATTAAAATATGACAGTCACATTTTAAACTTAATATTTGTAGTGAATACATATTCACCTTATCATGCATGTTTAAAATATTATCCTTAGTACTATCTCTAATGATTGGCCATGTAAGTAGTGTGTTGTTAATTTACAAAACTCGCCCACTGAGTGTTCAAATTAATTAATCATGTGATGTGGGGAATGTAGCTCTTGAATGGCTGGGAAGATGATTACAAAGATACATTTTATGAATTAATTAATCTTCCTTTTTTTTTTTTAAATTCGGAAGTAAGTTGATAGATGCCAAGTCTTTGAATCCTCAATGGAGTTGAAGGGCTTTATGTAAATGGTGGCTGACTTTGCCGGATCTTCCATTGTAGTGTTTGATCAGGTGGAATTCATAGAAACAAACAATTGAAAGACAAAATAATTAACAAAAAAATAAAGCCTAGGCCTAGCCAAAGTTGAATTATGGGCAGAAAGACAACATCTTCATGAGTTTTGGCAAAAATAATATATAATAAACCATAACGATCAACAACTTTTTTTGTTTACATGGCCTTATTTGGTGTTTTGTTCTTTAATCTACTACAGGTATGTCCTTCAACAGACCTGAGATAAAATATATGTACCTGGTGGCCAACATTAATCCATGTGGAATAATTCTGGATTATGGAATCAAGGACGGATTAAAAGAATATGTTATTGACCAATAAAATATGACAACACTTCTAAAGAAATTAGATGAAGAATAGTAAATAAAAAATACAATGGTAAAGCACAACACAAAGTTCAAACATTTATTCACACAGTGAAACACCATTAAGAATATTTTAAGCCTGTTAGACAGGCCAAAGTACGGACAAACCATCAACCCCCCCCCCCCCTTCCGAAAAACCTTTAGCTGAGCAAATGGCACCCTTGTGACTTGACTCAACACAAACCAACTGAACTCATCTAGTTACCGGTAGCTCTCGTATCGAATTTGACTCGCAATCGCGCAACTACTTCTCATAGTGCTTACGTTGCTGTTGACTGTCGATTATCTACAACTACAACTAGTTGCCATGCAACAGTACCATAGTGTAGCAGATGGCATGGCACGGGCAGGGTTCATAGACCGGACCAAAATAATGGGGTTACTACTTTTCACATAACCAAGTCGCATGGGTAACTAAGTGCAACTGGTGTGGGATAGCTCATGATGCAGTTATTGTCTACAAAACCAAGATATCAGCTTTATTACCTAATTTGTAATTTTTATTTTTATTTTTTTTATTTTAACATATCATATCATAACAACAAAATGTGAGAAAATTGGTAAAAATTTGTTCATAGTTAAAATCTATCTGGCAACTATTTTTAGAGTCCAGGCATGAAAAAACCATGACCAGGCTGATACATCTTTGGAGTAAACAACCAAAAAATCTGTTTGCTTGAAATGTAATATTACACCATAATAGCCAAACAGATCCATCTTGGGTATTTTTCACTTACAATCTAGTTTTACACAAGATTTTAAAAATACCAAAACGTAAGCTGAGGTTAACTAGGTACCAAGTGCAAAATGTCAGGTAAACATTTTTTTTTTTCATTTCTGCCTACACTTTTTTTTATAAGACCACATTTTATAAGAACACTGAGGCTGAAATTGCCTAAAAATTAAGAACAAAATAAAAACAAATTGAGGCTGAAGTAAAGTGTCAAATGAGGTTTTTATATAAAAAAAAATAGAAAAGCCAAAAAAAATTTTTTTACACTTTTACCTACGTTCCAGTACATTGTATACTGCTGTACAATAATAATTTTCTGTTGGAAAAGTGTAAAATAAGAACAAAATAAGAACATTTTGAGCATGATTTTGGCCAAAAAATAAGAACACTGAGCCTAGGCAAAATATTGCTGGTTTTTTGTAAAAAAGAAAAGTGTACTAATATTTAAAAATAGAATGGAAAGGATTGGCGGATGCATAACATTGGTAAACTCTAAATAATATGAGTGAATTTTTTTTAAAGATAGACAAGGGGGTTAATAAAGGTGAGTGGAGGGCCATTAAATTAGCTTTAGACTAGATGGGAAAATTTAAGGCTGGGTGGCCTCACCCCCATCCCCATCTTCGTCCATCCCTGATGCAACAAAAGGGAGAGTATTTCACTAAAATGTTTCAGACTAATAATATTAAGATAAGGTTTCTTATTTAGTTACAAATAATTGAAGTAGAAGTTAAGGCCCTGTTTATATGCAAGACCTTTTCAATCAATTTAATGTAAATAAATTGGTTACATGACTATAACATATTTTATTCATATTATCAATCAAATAAATTTGTTTACATAATTCTCTTAGTAGGTTGTACTTGCTGCATAATTGATCACATATTTTGAAAATGGTACTTTATATATGTGTTATTACGTTTATTACTATTATACGAATAATTATTAATAAACCTATGATCAAATTAATAAATTAATATATTTATTAATTAATTTTTAAGCAATTAATCAACTTATCCAAATCAAAATAAAGAAAATCAACTATATACTTTTTCATCTAAACATTTAAAACATTTTATACTGTTATATAAAAATGCTATATTGATAACAAGACATGAAATAGTACATCTGCAATGAATCTGCCACTGCCTGGACCTCTGGCTCTCATAGGAAACTTCCCTAGATGAATCCTAGTGAAGAGGTTGATAACGTCGCTTATAGTAAGTAAATGCATGATAGAAAATGCTGACATAGGGCTTGAAAAACTTTCAACTTTGCACATGAGTCTTACCAGACTTTTTGTATTACTATTTTGTTATTGTTTTTGTTTCTTTGTGTTTAATGTATAAGCTATTTGTTTGACAATGCAATAAACAAACTTAAAAAACAATCATCTTGGACAATGAAAAAATATTGGGAAATTGTAAAATTGGTAACAAAAAATGATAGAGAATACTGGACGCATTTCAAAATTTGGTTGGAAACAGATGGGAAGCTTTAGAAACCAACATTTAAAGCAAAACAAACTTCCTGGAATTTATCCAAAAGTTACTGGGGCAGAAGAAAAAAATGGTATGTTTTGCAAATTCTTCAAAAAAACAAAAAAAAAGTAGTAGTGATTCAAGAGAGTTGATGAGGATAGAACGATGGACACAATAAGGAAAATAGGGCAGAGAGGGAAAGAGTTTGGAAGGGTACAACATAGGAAAAAGGAATGGTGAGTAACACAATTAATTATATAATAACGACTTTTGAGTTATGTAGTACAAACAAATGAGGTCTCTATGTTTACATTTCACAAAACAGAAAAAAAACAAAAAAAAATAAAGTATTACATGAGAGCATGTGTAAAGCAAAGAAAAACTTAGAGGGAGGCAAAGGGATTTACATCTGGGAAGGAAGTGCCACAGGAGAGATGGTACATCTGGAAGGGAGTAGAGTAAAAGATCAGGGATGATTAAATTAAAGAGTTAAAGGTGAACTCAAAATGGATAATGGTATCAGTAATAACATTCCAATATACTTTGCATTGGTCCCATCTTTACCTTCTACCTCTTAACCCCACCAAGCACCCTCAGCTTCCCACATAAAGCACCAAAATTGATCCAATGCTACTTCATCCTGGATGGGATTTCATTCCTACGTAATTAAATCAACATGTGTGGGTACAGACAGCATAAAAATGATCGTAAAACCCTAATTTTTCCGCCTGGCAATGTGTACGAAACACAGTATTAAGCAGTTTGCTGGAAGGTAAACACAACAATGTCTCCATATTGTGCAATGACGAATTTGTGCCAAACTATTACTTGTGGTGCCAAGAAGGAGTGCCAAGAATGTAAATGTTTATCATTAGTAGAATGAATTTTTTGTTGCTGGAAAATAGGTCCATGAACTGTGAGACCATGACTTGGTCTCACAGTTCATATTTGAAAGAAGTGACATCTGTAAACAATGGAGAAGCTTTATGACTATGTCATACATAACGAAGCAGCTGTTTAAGCTTACATAAACCTTATTGAAAGATTTTGTCTTGACAATTATTGACTTCTAATGCAGGTCAAAGCCAAAGATACATGGTGGAAAATTCATGTATATAAACTAAAACAACTTTTTGACAAATTTAATTGTCTTTAATTGTTGCAGACAAAAATACAGCATACTATATTATTTAAATGACAATTAAAATAACACTATTCTTGCTAGTGAATGCTCTAGCAATACACTGCTGGTGATGTTCTTGTTATGTAATGCTCTTGTTAATCTGATTGCATTTGTTCAGCTAATTACTCCATCTTAGGAGACACTGCTCTTGACAGAGGCTACGGTCACACTAGAGTTTCAAGCCTGGCTTGACTCACCGCGGGTGAGATTTTCGTAATGTGACCGCATCTGCACCGACTCGCACCTGGCATGACCTCGATCTCAATCTACCTATCTCGATCCCGGCTCAGCACTCATATTGACCCTGGATTGACTCTGGCGTGACCGAGATTGACATTTCCTCGTCGGCTGTCGACCAATCACAGTCGATGACGCCGTTGCGTTTAGAAGTTCTTGAATTAAAAACCTGCGAGTTCTTCATGTGTGTTCAATCAAGACGCAATCATTACTTTTCATAAAACTTAATTCAAATTTTAATTAATAATAATGCGATTGATTTGGAGCGACCAGGAAACTGCTTACCTGGTAGATTTGTGGGGCCAACCCGAGCTGAGAGACCGGATAGAAAATAAAAAAACAAACAACAAAACGTGAATTTTTGGCGTGCTTGCTGACAGATTAGCCAGTCTCGGACATGAGAAGAGAACGACGGCCCAAATTCAAACAAAAGTGAAGGCATTGCGAGCCCAATACAAGCTGATAAAAGATCAGTTGAAGAAGTGTGGTTCGGGCACGTCTGGTGTAAAATCTTTGATTGCGATCCACCCAATCACACGCGCGTGTATCGAATCCCGTGAAACAGAGTTGGCGAAACTCTCTCTTTACAGCTCTGCTGTTTCAACTTTCATAATTTAGAGGTCAATCCAACTAGTGTGACCGACCCAGAATTTCGAGCCTGGCTTGAAATCTCACCCGTGGTGAGTCAAGCCAGACTTGAGACGCTAGTGTGACCGTAGCCAGAGATGCTTTTGCAAGTGATGCTGATTAGCTTATTACTCCCTCTTGGGAAATACTGCTCTTAGTCAGAAAAGCACTTGCCAGGTAATGCTCTTGTGAATCTGATTGCCTTTGATCAGCTTATTGCTAACTCTTGGGAGACACTGCTCTTGCCAGAGATGCTGCTGCTAGAGTTGATCAGTTTATTATTCCCTCTTGGGGAACACTGCTCTTGCCATAGATGCTATAGCAAAATAATGTTCTTGTGAATCTGATTACCTATGATCAGCAAATTACATCCTCTTGGGATACACTGCTTTTGCCAGACATGCTCTTAGCAGAAATGTCGATCAGTTTATTACTCACTCTTAGAAAACAGTGCTATTGTCAGAGATGTTCCTGCTAGAGATGTTCTTGCTAGAGATGTTCTTGCCAGAGATGCTCTTGCTGGGTAATGCTCTTGTGAATCTTGTTGCATTTCATCAGCATATTACTACCTCTTGGTAGACACTATACTTGTCAGATGTTTTTGCTAGGTAAAGTTCTTGTGAATCTAGTTGTATTTGATCAGCTTATTACTCCCCTTGGAAGAACCATGTTCTGCTGTGTCAGTAATACAATTTATAAGGAAAAAAAAAAAAAGAAACATGTACAAGCCTCAGAGGTAGTAAGAATATCCTGGACATGCTACTAAAGGAGGTTGCTCATAGCACTGTCATTAACTTCTGGGCATGCTACTTTAACAGGTTCCTGATGCACATTCATCAACCTCTGGCACTCTTAGGTAGTGTGTTTGTTATAACGTTTTAGAGAAATAAAGTGCTTACACTACTGATTAGTTAGAGAACAAATACATAGACAATCAAATTATGTTGATTTACAATTTAATACCATTAGCTTGAAACTGGAACCCTCCAGTAGAATTAGCATTATTGTAAAATAAGGAAAATGAACTCTATTCCCTCCCTATGGTACTCATTTTTGTTTTTTTTTCATTACTGACGTCAAATGGGATCATTACGTATGGATAATTACAAGCAAGGACAAAATATCAAACTGCATGTTCATTTTTTACAAACACGTTTTATACCATGTGGTTACATGCATTAACACGGATGAATCTCAAGAGTTAATTACCACATACCTGTCGGGCTACTGACGTACTTGTTCTACATAATAACAAACTTATAATAAACAATTAGAAATGGATTCCAATTAGAGGAAAGATTGATGCTTAGTTTTTAACCTGATGACATGCTCACTAGGTGTGGTGATGTCATACTCATTTTCTGTTTTGTAATTAGATATTTAGTTTAATATTTACAGATGTTCACAAAGTCATCATAACTGTAAAAGATGTTTAGTTCCCAAATTTGGTAATGTTTACATTTACATGTCATTCAGAGTCATAATAGATGTTTATGCATGTTTAAATTACTAGCCCCTAGGAAGTACATTTATGTATTATATATTTTGACAACATTTTGAGTATCCTGTGATTTTCAGTTGATGCATTTATTTATTATATATTTTGACAACATTTTGAGTATCCTGTGATTTTCAGTTGAAGCAACCTTTTATCCAAAGTTTGTTCTCATAAGGTGTGGTGAAGTCTTAATCATTTTGTGTTATGTTATGAAATATTTAGTTCAAGTTTTGTAATGTTACAGATGTTTCCATTCAAAGTCATAATAAGTTTTAGTTTGGTAATGTTTACAGTTATGTTTTCATTGTAAGTCATAATAAAAGCTCATGCTATCAAATTATAATACTTCCCCAAGGAAGGGTTTTTATAAATTTAATTATTATTTATTTCGAGAATACTTTGGCTATGCTGTGGTTACTTATTTTCTCTGGTATGAAAGATTTAGTTCAAGTTCGGTAATGCTAAAGATTTAGTTGAAAGTTTGGTAATGATTATAGTTATGTTTTCATTCGAAGTCATAATAAAAGTTCATGTTATCAAGTTTATATTGCTGGCCTCTAGGAAGTGTCTTTTATAAATTTACTTATTATTTATTTCAATAATACTTTTGGTGTGGTTTTGAGGTCTCACCTTTTTTTCATTATGAAGATCTAGTTCATGTGTGGTATTGTTACAGATGTTTCCATACAAAGTCATAAGATTTAGTTCAAAGTTTGGTAACTGTATGGTAAATGTTTTTATTCAAAGTCATAATAAAAGTTTATGCTATCAAATTATATTACTGGCCACACGAAAGGGTTTTTATAAATCTAATTATTTACTGCGATAATACTTTGGGTATGGTGTGGTTTTGATGTTTTACTTGTTTTCTGTTGTGTTATGAAAGATTTAGTTCTTCAGTACTGTTTACAGATATTTTCAAGTCATAATAGATGTTCATGCAATGATGGTATTTATATAATTACTGTATTATTTATTTCAACAATATTTTGTGTATGCTGTGGTTTTGTGGTTAAGATTAATCTAATCCAAGGTTGTAAGTTGAATCAAAAAAACAAAAAAAAAACCTCACCTAAGCTATTCCTTAGGTGGGACTTGAGTTAATTTATTTTTTTGAAGATTGGCGGGGAAGGGCGGGGAAAAATAAAAATAAAATTTTGTTTTCTTATTTAGCAAAATGGTTTTTCCAAAAGCATATAGACGTAGGAGTAAATAAAAATAAAATTTTATTGATAAATATAAACAATGTAGAAATGGGATTGATAACATGCTTAAATTTCTATAATTAAGGAAGAAACATATCATATTTTGGAGATTTTAGGGGAGCAAAGGGTTTGCATTGAAGTACTTTAGTGGGAAATATACCAAGAATAACCCACAAGAATCTTTTATTTTTTTCGGGGTGGCGCTTATGGTTGTAAATTGGGCTGTACACATTTCCGCTAAGCCAGCTCCTTGGATATTGTTGCTATGTTCCCACAAAAAGACAGTGTAAACATACTGTACGTAAAATGCACGAAACATATGTCTTTGTGGACAGTACAAGCCACAATGAGACAATGTTCCAGGCTAACACCAACGTTCTTTTCATGTTTCGCCATAGTTCCGGACCTCCCGGTAGTCTCCCGGAAATCGGTATGGTCTCCCGCACTCCCGCAAACAAGCAAAAATCTCCCGGAAATTCACTTATCTCCAACAAATTCAGTAAAAACAAATCTTTTTGTTTTATTTAGGCCTAAACTTTGGTTGCCGCTTATTTTTTGCAGTCTGACAGTGCCATTCCTTTTAATGGTGCCTACTCTAAAAAAAATGTCACCACCTCATCCCCAATCATGGTGGGCCTGAGGCGGGCGTGGTGCTTCGTTTGGTACCTACACTTTTTTTCTCATGGAATATACTGTATAGCACCCCTAATGTCATTAAACGAATCTCCCGGAAATGGGTTCTTCCAACTTGGGATCCCTGCAACACTGAAGAGACCGATGTTCACCTGTAGCACTCTTATATACAAAATACACCAAGTATGACGAGACATTGGTACATAGCAAACCGTTATGTCTACAAACGAAAGCCAACACAGCAAAATACTCATAACCAACACATGTACTTATGGGACACGTACATGTTCCTGGCCTTGTTCGGATTGGTCGGTTGTTGAATTTGAAAGACATTTCAGAAAGTTTCATAGTCCTCTAGTCTTTTCTGAATATTCTTTATCAAGCACATTGGCCAATTTCACACAAGACCAACAGCGTAAACATCTCCGAAGAAAGGTGGTGAGGTACCGTAACCTGCACTTCGGCCCTCCAGCTGAAACTGAAGAAGAGCAGCTATGGCACAGAACCAGAAACCAATCTCCACAGTTCAGCGCACACACAGTGGCTACCATCAAAGAGTATAGAATGGCAAGAGGTCTGACCACCATTACTTTGCATGCACAGAATGAAATGAAAAACACAGTACTACCACGAGCTAGGGGGCACCCTATTGGAATTCAAATACGTTCATTGTGAAGGAGTTTTACATGTATAGCATTCTTTTGAAGGATGCCCTCTAGGTCATGGTAGTACTTTTCGAGATAGGGTTCTGTTTCAGGGAAAACCTGACAGTCGGACCCCTTGCCATTCTATGCTCTTTGCTACCACCAGCAGTGGCAACTAAGTTTCTATTAAGCATTTAAAAAAAAAAAAAAACTGAATATAGGTCATTTTATGTGTTGCTTAAAATGATGTGCTGACAACACCAACTGATCTTTCATGCCAATCATAATTCACCATGTTCTTAGTATTTCACATCTAGTAAATTATGCACCCAGAATTGCCCATAAATAGGCATCATGAAGTGTCGAGTCATACATAAGCTTCCTGAGATGTCTCTCATTACAGTCTAAGAAATGATCTGGTGATGAGTAACAATATAATTATCAAATTTAACTAGATTGTGTAAACGGTCGTCACGATTCAAATGAGCCTAAGTTGGCAGCAGATAACATTACAGTGGGTGATTCACTGTTAATCAGAGGGCACGAGGAAAATTTTAATCAAATTGTGACGGCATACTGCCAAAAAGCCGGTCCGTGTTAATGCTGTGTGTTGCTGAACTATTGTGCAGGTGTTTACCCAGGGTACAATATATCTAAAAAAATTCAAGGATACAAACAAGGATGTAAACTAGGAGGAAAATATATAAGGATGTAAACAGCTAAGAGGTAGCCAAGTACAGTATAAACAAGCAATGCTGTAGCCAGGATTTTCAAACAGTGCGTGACAATATCAGGGTGGACCCACTTTACGCGTAAATGCAAATAATGTGGACCTATTTTCTTAAAAGTTGACCCATTTTACACAAAAGTATGAAAAATGTGGACCCATTTATTTAAACTTTTACCCATTTTAAGCTAAATATGAGCAATCTGGACACTTTTTTTTCAAAAGTGGGCTCATTTTATGCATAAAACTGTATAATTTGGACCTATTTTTTAAAAATGTGGACCCATTCTTTGTGGACCCATTAGAAATATTGTGTGGGGCTGTCCCAACTGCTGGCTACGGCTGTAAACAAGGAATTAAAACAAGGAATTATTTACCACAAATTACTTTACAGATAAGATGAATCTTTTTGAAAATGAAAGTATAATGATAGGCAAGTATACTCAGCAAATAATATATAAACAAAAGAAATACAATGATAATGATGGTGATAATGGTGTTGATAATGATGGTGATGATGATGACGAAAACAATGGTGATGATGACGATGACTATGATGGTAATGATGATGTGGCAGATGTTTATGATGATGATGATATTGTTGATGTTATATACAGTAAAACCTCGATTTTATGTACTGTACGGGACCAGTGGGTGTACATAAATCGGGGAATTCGTAAAATTGAGGTTGGGTTAAACTTGTGGTGACCTTGACTTAATATGTATTAAACAATTAATAAACGTATGTTACGAACGACCAATGTTACCTCATTGCAATTAATTAAAATGTTGGTTATAATGATAACAGCCATATTATTATAATAAGAGAACACACTACATAAACAATATAAAAGATGACATGATGCAAGGAGATTTGAGAAATAACTTAAATTGAGAAGCATTAATTATCATCATTGGCCTTCTCCTATATAGTCCTAAATGCCAGGAGTGTTCCCTAGATACGCCAATCTAGGAAACTATCCATTAAGGAATGGACAGGAAGGTCAAGAACACATTATAATTCTACATTTCCGTTATTTTGATTTCTGTCTCATACATCTTTCGAATGCACTGAAAAATCTGGGAGAAAACGCAATTTGAATTTGAAAGACGCGACATACTTTTATATAATGAATGAATGTAAGTACAATTTGCTAAGCTTTCAGTCACCACGCAAAGCCAACACATAACATGTTAAACTTCAAGTGACCTAGTTGGAGGTAATTAACGAGGAGACGCAAATTATGATGAATATCAATGCTAGTCCAAATGACTCCCTTCTCAAGATTCGCAGACCAACAGAATTACAAACAAATCATTTAAACAGATGTTTATGTAACTCATATTCTACACATCTGAGAGAATATATAATCCTATATGAAATTATACAAATGAATGGTTCAAGACTAGACTGCATAATGTATGGAGGCCATAGACTAAGGAATAAAATTTATCATTATAAACAATATGTTCATATATGGTTCACTTTCATATATTTGACCCATGTTCATTCATGGCCCACCTTCATATGTATGTATTGCATATTTTCAATATCAAAAGAGTGAACAATAAAATTAGATTTTCCAGTTGCTAATTTATCATCATAAACATTATGTTCATATATGGTTCACATTCATATATTTGACCCATGTTCATGCATGACACACCTTCATATGTACGTATTGCATATTTTCAATATCAAAAGAGTGAACAATAAAATTAGTTTTTCCAGTTGCTAATTTACCATCATAAACAATATGTTCATATATGGTTCACTTTCATATATTTGACCCATGTTCATGCATGACACACCTTCATATGTATATTATGTATTCCATATTTTCCATATTAAGAATCAAGAATACTTTATTGCCATCGATCAAACAAGTGAACAATGAAATTTGTTTTGCTAATTGCTAAAAATACACTTAAAAAGACATTATTACAATATGATTAAACACAAAAAAATATTAAAATTAAAATAATTTAAAAAAAAAAACAGACGACAAATAAATATAATATATTGCATGAGTTGAGCAATTGCATTGAAAAGGTATTTGCATTGAGTGGAATCAAATTACAAGTTTCAATAATTTATAAAGGTACACGCCTAAAATAACTAAAATCAGCTAGATGAGGTAAATTGAATAAATTTGAAAAAATATTAAAAAAAAAAAAATTTAAAATATGAATAATTTGAGGATAAGGTAAAATGTTAAATGAGTTAAAACAAAAAAAAATAAGAAAAACATTAAAAACAAAGTAAAATTCTTTTGGTCTTATCTGTACCATATGTGTAGTAAATGTGACTACATCCTCTAAAATATAGTAATATATTACTATACAAATACTTTTGTCTCTTTGAAAAGTATACAAACTAAAGACAAAATATGAACATTTTGATTGAGCCTGAAATTGGCAAAATTTTACTACTTTTTATTATGTAAAAGTTACACTAAAAATAAATTCTCCTGTTCATTGATGTATTAGCCACTGACACTACAGATTTTCAACTCAGATGCGACGCTAATTCATTGAAAATACTACATTGACAGATGCTAGTTCCAATTTCTAAAGTTCACAGAATGATAATGTAGTAGTAGTGTTTTACTAGCAGGTGATAAAGGTAACTGTATGCTTTCCCTTGGGACTGTTCAATACAAATTCTACAAAAAGATAAATTCTGTTATGAAAATGATCGTAAAACCGAGGTATTTGTCATTGTTAGATAAATTCTACGAATGATAGAGCATTTTAAATTTAAAAGTATAGATATATAAATTTAAGTGGAAGAAGAAGGGAAGAAAGGTACGGAAGGACTGGAAGACTGTATATTTATGAAAGTTGGGGAGGAGCAAACCTGAATAGGCTAGATAGGCACATAGAGATATGGCTAGCAACTATTGTCTAGACACGTGACAACTACAAATTAAGCATATAAACACAAAGAACATAAGGCATCCAGAAATTAACAGAAAATATATTGGTATACCTGTACAGTATGAAACTATGTAGGTGCAAAGGGTGGTTTAACATTTCAAATAAATATTAATAAGCAATTAGTAGACCTCCGCACAGTATACTATAGAAAAATTATTATACGAAGGTTAGATTTAAAAATTTTGAATGCAGTAAATCTAACCTAAATATAATAATTTTCTGCGCTAGTGTGCATGCATGCTCTACTAATGCTTTATAAGTCAATCACTGTCTTTTAATGTTAGTTTTTATAACCAACTGTGTTGTACCAGTCATCGGTTGCTATAGTGATATGATTAGTATACTGTGTGCGTACTTATATTTTGTGCGTATGCTGATTTGTGCTCCTGCAGTAGGCTTACGCGTTAACTACACATTAGCAGTACTGTACGGATACGATGAATAACTAGGCTATTTTGTAATTTGTATTGTGTTAGAAGAACTTGTTTGTAATTTTGCACATTTGTCAAAGAAATAGACATTTTCCAAAGTATTTGAGAGAGAATACAGTCACTATCACTAACTTTTTGGTCGGTACATCGGTGCAGACAGGTAAAAATCCTGGAATGATTTCATAACTACGCTAGGCTATACGGCCTAGGCTAGTAGTAGGAGGAAGCCTCAGCGGCCTGCTGCCTGACCGTAGGCCTACATCTAACTTCGTTCCTTGAGTCTTTAAAATATGTCTAGAATATTCCTATTAAACGTTCATTTGTTTAGTTTATTAGGGTTCATTGATTCAAGAAATTACTTAATTTTTCATACTTAATATTGAATTTAAAGTAACTTTCTTCGGGGTCTAATTAACCTTTTTTTATGAAAGTAATTTTCAATTACAATTTAATTTTTATCGTGGTGCGGGATATCTTCGCGGTGACGAAAATATTAGGATTTTTTTTTTGCACTCGAACCTAAAAAAATCAAGCCAAGCGTCCACTAATTGGAAAATTAGTGAACTGTGGGGGATAGGCAAATAACATTGGGAGTTGCAGTGATGACGTCACGATTGACTTATAATAAATATTAAAGTACATATTTATTGTCAATAATATTAATAAACCATGTCTGATATTGTATTTTATGATATTAACAGTTTTCCATATCTTTACATCTCATGTTTCTACCATCAATCTAATGTTTCTCAACATTCACATGAAGTGATGCTTAAACTTCCGACCCCAGACATGAATAATTCATCACCTGTCATGCTTCGTTAATGCAGCCATTGTTTTCTAACATGTCTAAGGCTCTCATGTTTTCTACGTTATAGTGATTACGAATCATTTTGCTTATGGCTAGCAATGATCGTTTTTAACGCAAATGCAAATGCATATCGTGGTAATAGCATTTGCCGTGACAATATGTCTGTTGGAATGCCTCTTGTATGACATATATGCCATTGTACAGGTCACAACCCTTTTGCGTCATGTCATTGTGTGTGTGTGCGCGTGAATGATAAGAATCATTTTCTATGTAACCAGGTACATTACAAGTGCACTCTGTATCATATCATTCTAGATAGTTCATACTTCAGATATTATATAAAACCATGATAAAACATATACATCATAAAAAAAGCAAGGTCACAAGATAAGTTTGTTGAACCATGCTACCGGGCCAAGTATGAGCAGAAATGACAGCGAATATTATGCCCCAGGAGAAACATGGGCATTTCCCACAACTTGCCAGCAAGATTTCCAAATTTCAAGTTTTGTTGCAATTGAAAATTTGTCACCTACCCTCCGATGTTCTTGAATTCTTTCTAATTTTATTTTTAAACACAAAGTATATCTAGGTGTATGTCTATTATTATTGGTATGAGGTAATAACAATAGTACAATTAACAATAAAAAAAAAACAATAATAATATAACATTAAAAACAAAACATACAAAAACAACATTATATATTCATAATCATTTGTGGCTACAATATGCCAACTAATTAAAACTGTCTGTTAGAAAATGTAAATTTTATTTATTTTCTATTAACATTTCTGTTTTCTTTAATATCAAGTGGGTTCAATTTCTGTATAACACATTCTATGTCGCGCCTTTAATATGACAACCAATATGGAATGTCAAAGCAGGGAGGTGAAAATCATCTCCCTGGTCAAAGGTTCAATGGCTACTGTATGTCTTCAAGATGGATACAGTAGTACCAGTACAAGTAAAAATCATTGATGAATAAAACATTGTCAAGCATATGATGCACATATAGTGTATGTCAAAGCTTTATAAGTGAATGTATAAAGAAGGGTGAGATTTAATGTTATGTTTATAAAGGATGAAAGGATGATGCAATATAGCCAATAGGGAATTTAAGCATACCTGTGCCTGTTCAGTGACAGGTAGGTGGGTGTGGTTGGTTGAGAGAATGGTATTTTCCCAGGGTAGTTTGAAACAGTTCCCACAAACAGGTCAAGTTAAAAAAATGCAGAGAATTTCTTCGCCAGTTACAAACTCCAGATTTCACAATGATTTGTCTCAAAACTAGGTCATATGAAATTCTTAATAGTACCCTTGGTATTCAGTTGTCATGGAAACTAAAATTGCCCCAGAATAATGATAACACATATTTCTAGGTGTATCAACCAATAATAGATAATAAAAAAACATAATTTGTTTTTACTAGGTTTATGTCCTCCCAGTGGGCCTGAAGATCAGATCAAAATGAACAAATACAGTAATAGTTATGATAATGATGTCAAGTGTTCACATTTCATGTGACCCCTTGCCAACATTATCATCTTAACCTATCTTTTATGCTTCATACATGGTGATCCTAACCATGTAGGAAGAGTCACAAGCATTCCAACTTTCCCTTTCCAATCAGAAGTCTTCCAAATTTTCATGCAATCTCCTGGTCTGCCAAATTTTGTGATATTTCTGCCAAATTTTGTGATACTTCCCCCAAATTTTCAGAAAACAACACCAAAATATATACAAAAAACCCTGGTCAAACATTGGCTTTTAGTACTGTACCAAGAAATGAGTATTTCTGTGTCACTGACTTAATGATGTGGGTGAACAAAGGCTTTGCGAGTGTCACCTTGCTTTTAAAATGTTATGAATCCGATTCACGCATTAAAAAAAAAAAAAATTTTCAACATTCTGGGGTGGGGCTTAACAAAAATAAAACTATTACATATGGCCAAGGGCGTCGATCTGTGGCTGAAAGTGGGGGGGGGGACGAGATGAAAAATAAAGCCTTGGGCCGTAGGCCCAAGTAATGGTTGGGACCAGGGGCCGAAGCCCCGGAATCTCTGGCGCATATAGCCTTTTAATTGATTTTAAGCAATGCAATTAACATTTATTTCCATATGAAATTTTTAAAATATCCAGTGGTGGATCCAGTAATTTGAAATAGAGCTGGGCCTAGAGAGGGACTTTCACAGATGGAGAGTGTAGCTGGGCTACCACCTCAGTCCCACCATGGTTGGGGCTGAGGAAAGAAAATTTATGATTATGACACCTCTAGAC
>NW_022702449.1:791755-796853 GCF_011630105.1 Anneissia japonica | reverse complement strand
AATATATACAAAAAACCCTGGTCAAACATTGGCTTTTAGTACTGTACCAAGAAATGAGTATTTCTGTGTCACTGACTTAATGATGTGGGTGAACAAAGGCTTTGCGAGTGTCACCTTGCTTTTAAAATGTTATGAATCCGATTCACGCATTAAAAAAAAAAAAAATTTTCAACATTCTGGGGTGGGGCCAAGGGCGTCGATCTGTGGCTGAAAGTGGGGGGGGGGACGAGATGAAAAATAAAGCCTTGGGCCGTAGGCCCAAGTAATGGTTGGGGACCAGGGGCCGAAGCCCCGGAAGCTCTGGCACATATAGCCTTTTAATTGATTTTAAGCAATGCAACATTTATTTCCATATGAAATTTTTAAAATATCCAGTGGTGGATCCAGTAATTTGAAATAGAGCTGGGCCTAGAGAGGGACTTTTACAGATGGAGAGTGTAGCTGGGCTACCACCTCAGTCCCACCATGGTTGGGGCTGAGGAAAGAAAATTTATGATTATGACACCTCTAGACACCACTTGAATCTGCCACTGATTATTATGGTGTCATTGCGAGACTGCGTCAACGTAACACTGGAGTTTGTAAACTTTTGGTAGGCTTATCACTTAATCGAATAGGTAGACGTCATATCCGTGAAATTAGAAAAAACGGTAATCCTACGTATGTAGATAATATTAAACACTAGTATATACGTACGGGTCATAATAATATAATATACAAAAAGAATAAATCGTTTATATTAGAAATTGTGCACTTTTGAGTTTGTAAAAATATTGACCTAATAAGGATATATGCTTCCAATTTCAACAACGTTCAGTACATTGTTTTCACAATAAATTTAGCCTCTGATAGTCGTTGCCCCCATAAGATCGATCTAGTGGGTTTCTCAGATGGTTACAAAATGTTTAAACAATTGCGTTTTTACTTGGTTTTGGTCCGGAAAATACGTACCGCACTTAGAAAAGTGAACAGACAAAATTCATGAGACATGCGTAATTGTTATTCTTTCCATTCGCTTGTAAAAGTGGGGTTTTAATTATAGAAGATTGGTGAAAAGTGGGAAAGGGGGACAATCGATATGATGTCCCCCCACTTTGAAAAGTGGGGGAGACGCATTCCCCCTGTCCCCCACCAATCGACGCCCATGGGTGGGGTACACTTCTCCAGCGCACCTCAAGTGTCTCCTGAATTTTGAGATCCAGAGGTTGGAACGTCTGTTAATTCAGTTTGACTCTTATTCAAGTTATTTTTGTCTTGAACTTTTGAAAGTGACCATGCTGTACAGGCATCTTTCTCTGTTTATTAAAATTTTTATTATTTTATTCATTTTGGAACAAGGAGAGCAGTGGATGTAACTGAACTGAGAACAAAGATTACTTAAAGGTCTCCACAGTTCTGTGCATAAAGTGGCTACAACTAGTTCAGCCAAATGAGCTTATACTTATGTAAAACAATAGCGATTGAAATATTAAACTTAAATTTTCCATTGTTTAGCTTAACACAGAAAGTATATTAAAACATTTTAAATAACTAAAAATTATTTTTTTAGAAATGGTTTAATCGTTAATAAGCCAAACACAATGGATGTTAACTTACTGTGAGCTTTTGTCGATGTTACCAGTATTACTTCGTCAAGCTCAACATCGACGAAAGCTTGCAGTAGTTAACATCCATTTTGTTTGGTTTACTAACGATTAAAACAGTTCTACAACAATAATTAAGCAAACCAGATGGAACTATTCGAATATTAGTTTCTATTTTTATAAACCATTTAAAAATAATGTTGTAATTTCGCAAATGCAAATATGAATTATTAATAATGACGAGGTAATTAAGGAAGAAATTAATTATTAATTTACCAGGAAAGCATTTCAGTGAGAATCACTCTACGGGAATCAAGATGCTATTGAAAAAAATTAATATTGATTTACTATTTAAAAATGTGAACGCCTCAAAATATTAGCTTTTTGTATGGAAGCTATACCTGAAAATTCCAGACAGCATTTAACACAGAACAGTCTAGCAATATTTCCGATTTGCAAAATTAATGCCACCGAAATTGAAGAGCAATGGGACTCTGGAGAGAACACGATATGATCGATGTTTGACATACGTAGGATCGTCACCCAATTCCTACGAACTCTACAAATATAATATCTAATTTTTCTTCCAAGTTTGCCCTGGACATTATTTGACTAATAAAAATTAGCCTAAATCGTGATTTGACGTGCACAATTTCAATTAATTTTCATTCTCGTGTGAACATCAGTCAGCTTAAAAGGTGGCTCAGGGAGCTTGGAGATAAATCTAGGATGTAGAATCTATCTGTGGCATACATAATTGATAGCAATTATTATTATTACTGCATCCAATTATGAAGACTGGAGAGATGTTTCAAGCTGCATATACAAATGCAAGTTTAAATCTGTTTGACAGCTAGACTCCGTAAGTTTATATTAACAATTCTTAAATAGTTTGAATATATTCAATTTCATGTACTATAATATATTATCTTTAATTCACAATTCTTTCATGTATTTCAGTTGCTGCACCATCACTATGGAATTCCCTGCCGCTTGAATTTTCTCAACAAAAAAAGTCTGAAAACACATCTTTATTTCAACCTTTTAATTCTGTTTCAATAACTTCACTAGCATTAATTTTGCAAATCGGAAACACTTATGAGAGCAGCTTATAGATCAGTCGGCGAAAATTGTGGTAGCCACTATGTGTGCGCCGAACCATGGAGATCTCTTGACTCCCCAGTTCAAATCCCATCGCTGCTCTCCTTGTATTTCGGCGAGAGGGCTGAAATGAAAGTTAACAATTGCGCACCTTCTTTCGGATGAGAAGTTTAAGCCATTGGTTCTGAGTGCATTATCAGTGCTCGATGACAGGCGATAGCTAGGCCTAGGTATCGGAAACTGACACCCTATCTAGTTTACAAATTTTTCAATTTATGAACACCCCTTGGTACCAAGGGGTACGTAAAATGGACGTTTTACTGTATAATTTCAAAAACTCAAATATTTGACTTACCAATATAGACTGGGCATCATTGAAATTGAACGATGGCTGCAGTGGAGCATGGAATACTGACGAAATAACATACTCGTAGAGGAAGTTATGAAAGAGGGGGCATCGCGGTGATTGACTTACTTCCCCAAACATCATTCAATCGTTTCAGGATGTTGAAACAGGTTTTCTGTGCCTAAATTAGAGTGCAACAATTACAGAAATTACAAGTTTAAAAAACCGTCAAATTATAATTTTATGCTTTATTCATGTTTACTGTTATCAAGACGTTTTACTGTACTTAATTTTATGGGTTATTCCTGGTGTTTACACAAAATAAATCCATCCAATAGCACATGATATAGAACATGTTCTTTATCGAGTGGTCGAGCAGTAAGGCAGGGGTGCCACAAACTACAGCCTTAACATCAGCTTCTCGCCCAGGGTTCTGTTGGTAGAACCATGTCTTCTCGGATAAGAACTTAAAATGGAGGTCCAGTGTGCACTTTAAAGAACCCATTGCATCTTCGGAAAAGTAAAGGGTTACCCCGATGCTATGATTCACTGTCGTTGTAGAATGATGTGAATGTAGCCAGAAAAGCTGAGGTAGTCATGGACCACGCCCATACGCAATTCAGCACAATGACATCGCAAGTTATGGGTTATTATCCTACTTTTACCTTTTATGTTGACATTATTTCATTTTAGGAATATGTTTTTTCTAACTTAACCAAGACTCAGATGTTTAAAAGTAAATCACAATTTTTCCCACAGAAAAAATTTCTAACATTCCATTTGATAAGGACAAATTAATGTGAGGACAATTGTAAAGCAGTTATACAATGGAAAACACAGCAGGCAGGTCCAACATCATTATACTGATAGTGAAGTCAAAAGTTCAACAAACTATTCACTTGATTAAATTCCATTTAATATTCCTTTGAGTGAACATAAATGTATAGAAATTATGCCATGTAAAAACTATTTGTTGATCATTCGTTTTCTATCTTAAAAGAATGGCACTAGTATTTTTTCATTTATGTAACAATCATTAAAGATATTGTATTAATATTGTATTAATATTTTAAGGAAATAAGGAAATAGCTTAGAATTCATGATAGTGTTACTGAAGTTTAAATAGAGCATATGATTAAATATAGCTGTTTGTCCCATGCCTGAAAAATTTCAGGGTTAAAAAAACAAAAATAACTTCTTTCTTACTCAAACAATCTATTTTTATGAAATTGCTCATGTTTTTTGGCCTAGATTTTTTAGAACTCCTATCTATCTAATAAAATGAACCACCTGTATTTTTAACCTTATTGGGACATTAACATACACACATATTGGGAGGGGGAGGGGGTGTCTAAATCTTGTAACCCTAACTTTTTTCCTACTCTCACATTTTGAAAAATGACAATCTATTTTTATTATGAATTGTTTATGTTCTTTATTTATTGGCCTAGTTTTTTATAATGCCTATCTATTCAAATGAACCACATGTATTTTTAACTCTATTGAGATATAAACATACACACATATTGGAAAAGGGAGACGTATATATCTAGTAACCCGGATTCTTCATTGCCTTCAAATTTTGTAACTCTGTCGCACATGTTTCATAATTTGTACTTGGTTGGTTTACGGAATGTCTGCGGTAGAGTCACGAGAAATCCCGGTTATACAAAGTTAAGTTTACGGATTATTCATGGTAGAGTTACGAGAAGTCTGAGTTACACAAAGTCTAGTTTACAAATTGTTTCCTACCCATATAATATGGGTGTATATAAAATTTAAAAAAAACAAACACCTACAGTATTTATACACTCTTAGGTACATACACACTATCATTGGGAATTTTTAGTTGTTTATATTTGTCATGATTTTTCAGCAGCGTCTAAAATAGACCTATAGTACAAGCAATGCAAAAAGCAATACCTACGGTACATTCGTATGTAAAACAGGCCTGTCAAGGGGACATACTACAGAAGATCCAGAGGTGACAGAACTAGGGGGTGCTGTGTTATGGAGAGTAATGTGTGACCAGAAATGGTCTGCAGTCAGTTGGTTGTTACCATGCGCC
>NW_022702449.1:771585-791597 GCF_011630105.1 Anneissia japonica | reverse complement strand
TTAATTATTTCGAATCCCTCTTTCCAAGAGGGGATGTAAATGCTTTGTGAAAATGAGTATGCAGCGGTACTCATTTTCACAAAGAAATACACACAACTGGTTAGCTAACAATTATGTCAATGTTACATGAACACCTGGGAAGGAAGGTGTAATCACGTTGTTACCTAGCAAACGTCTGTACTGTATGGGGGAGGGGCTGCTGATGTAGTGTGTAGCGGGGAACAATGAGGCATAAGACTAGGCCTAGGCCTAACTAAGACAGTGGAATTATATGTGATAGAAAGTACACTTTCGGAAGAAATAAATTAAAATAAGAAAAAAAAAATAACTAAGAATAATTCATTTGCAGAGGTACCTTATTTATTTACCTGACATCTCAGTCGAGAAATACGGGTAGCTGAAGTTTTTCTCGAAAATCTGACTACAAAACCATATTCAAATTTCACGTTCCACCTTTGACCCTGAGTTGTGCTTCGCACTCGCCGCTAAGGGCGGCGTTCCGGGAACCTCTTTGTCTAGTGAATTTTTCATATTTATAAAATAGGAAATTGAAAGAAAAAAAAATTCTCCCTAAAAGAATATTTACAATCTAAATCTCCACAAGGATGTCACGTCATTAAAAAACCACAGATTTTAAAAATAAAAAAACAAAGAAAAAGATAAAAAAGAACAGATCAATTTTATATAAATGACATTTCTTTCCCATTGGAAAAAATTATTCTATCCCTGCAGTTACGGGACCTAAAACCCTTATCAGGATTTACGAGCGTAAACGTTACTTCATTGAAAATTCTCAATAAATCATTCACGCTATGGAACGGCAAACAAGCAACTGTTTTCACGTGTATACATACACTGACAGTCTATTGCATAATGCATATGATTTCATTATAAAATACGATGAATTATGCATCGCTCACATATTTCATTCGTCACTACATCGTTGCGAATTAATATCTCATCCCAAAATTACAGGTTTTGCTACAAAAAAAAAAAAAAAACATTGGTTCAACTGCAGGTCAATTTTTTAAAATCTCAATATATAGATGGTTAAAAGTTTATTCTAATTTATTTTTACATAGTTTTCAGCCAAAAGTAAGAGTTTAATTTAAGTTCAGCTTGTGAAGTCTCAAGAAATTTTACTATCAGATGCGTTCTACATCTTTGGCATAACTACATCATTGCAAATTAATTTTGCGTCCAAAAATTACAAGTTTTGCTACATGAAAAAAAACCAAAAAACACTGGTTCAATTGCAGGTCACCTCTTTAAATCTAACTATATAGATGTTAAGTTTATTCTAAATAATTTTTACATAGTTTTCTGCTGAAAATATGAGTTCATTTGAAGTTCAGCTTGTGATGGCTCCACAAAATTTACTATCAGATGCGTTCTACATCTTTGGCATACCTACATCGTTGCAAATTAATTTTTCTTCCCAAACTTGTTTTACCAAAAAAATAAAAAACTCTGGTTCAATTGCAGGTGACGTCTTTAAATCTGACTACTTTTTACATAGTTTTTAGCCGAAAATATTAGTTCAATTTAAGTTCAGCTTGTGATGTCTCCACAAAATTTACTATCAGATGAGTTCTAATTTGTTGGCACAAGAACGTTCACAATTCATCTTGAATACTTTAGCCATAGTTTTGAGCTGAAAATATGAGTTCAATCTAAGTTCACATTGTGAAGTCTAAAAAAAAATTACTATCAGAATCATCCTAAATCTTTGGATAACAACGTTCACACCAGGTTTAATCTTATATAAAGAAAATTGCTCACTTATATGCTTATCAACGCCTTTACAAAAGCGCTTTTTAACAAAAAATGGGTAAAAAACTCATTTGGATGGAAAAATACTATATTTTTTACTATATAGATTTGATAATTGAAGTTAGCGCATGTCTATGTGTGATAAAGAATTATCACAAATTCAGGGGAAAATGTAATTAAAATTAGAAGAAATTAGTTTTAATAGAGAGCTTTCGTTACCTCCTTCAAGAACCAATTGACCAAAAAAATCTCTCTTTCCCAACCAAAATAACCAAGCTAACCATGCACTTAGTAGAATCTAGTAGCGGCGTGCGCTCTCGTGATTTAATTGTCACAACCGACCGTTGATTATGTGACTGGAACCCAGGGTTCTACCTTGGGGACCATGGGGTTCCCGTCCCCCCTCCACCCAAGTGGTGTAGTCTCGCATTTAAAATCTCTCAGGTTGGTATATCCCATCAATGCTGTTACGAGAGAGCTTTTCAGACAAAGAACTAAGTAAAAACTCCTTTATAATACTTCATTATTTGTGTATGTAATTATGTATTAACATGCTGATATAGAAGGAATCTACAGTAGAGATGAAATAAAGGCATCACATCTATGGCAAAGGCAAAACAGGAAACTTTAATGCTAAGGGAGATAATAATGATATTTATGATGATGTTTAGACGGCCCTAGATTTTTTAAGGTTTTCGGTAGGTTGCGCATGGGTAAAACAATAATTTTTTTTATATCCTAATGATGATGAACTTTCAACAGGATACAGATAAAATAATTCAGTTTAATTCGAGAAGTTTTTTTAGGAGGTGCTATATTAGATGTCATAGCCAGGACTCCTTAGGGATGGTGAGAGGAGGTCCAAGGGATATCCTCAGCATGGTTTTTTTTATGCAAGGGAAAGGAATGTGCTCAAATAAGGGGCTTAGCAAAGCCATGCCCTTTTACAATCCTACTTTTAGAGTTTTACAATTTGGGCAGCATTACCTCCAGAACCAGAAACATAGAAACTACTCTGTTTAAGGGCTTTTTATTCCATGAACTTCATGCTTATTTTTCTTGTTAAAAAAAAAAAAAAAATTAAACAATAACGTAGGCCTATACTGTATAATAATAGTGGACAAATTATATATTATAGAGCTAAATACACAATAAAACAAATATTATTGATATATTAAAAAATATAAACTAATATAAACAAAAATTGAATATTTTTTTTAAATATTACAATTTATAATTTATTAAAAATATATAATTAAAGATATTGGATACTGTATATTGATAGTGGACAAATTATATATTAGCTATAAATACACAATAATTAAAAAAAATATTATTGATAAAATTAAAAAATATAAACTAACAAAAATATACTAACATAACATGAATATTTTTTAAACTATTACAAGTATAATTTATTAATAATTTATAATTAAATATAATGTATACTGCATGATAGTGGACAAGTTATATATTAGACATAAATACACAATAATTTAAAAAATATTGAATATTTCTTTTAACTATTACAAATTATAATGTATTAATAATTTATAATTAAATATAATGTATACTGTATAATGTTAGTGGACATACTGTAGACATCAACACACAATTAAAAAAAATATATATAAAAGTGATAAAATAAAAAATATAAACTAATAAAAAAACATTGAATATATTTTTAGACTATTAGAAATTATAATTTATTTAAAAGAACACTTAAAATACATTGCACCGGACATTCAACAATTATATTGCTTAAGTTATGCATTGCAGTTGTTGTCAACATCTAAGCTACCTTCTTATATAAAATGTTTTATGAGTTCAACATCCAGCAAAGACTCTATGTCATACCATGCACACAGAACAAACTGATGATAAGAAATGAAAGATATCATCAATGTATCTTGTTTTACTTCTTGCAAGCATTATTGCTTTTCATAATTATCGTAGATTACTATTCCGCATCGCATAGCTACTCTGCTCAGATTACATCCTACTACGTCGGATGACGATTGCAAGGTAAGCACGGCCGATGACTTCCCCAGGTGCACGGGTTAGCATTATGACCTATATCTACATCCAATCAAGCCTGGCCTCCGAATGTACCTGCCATCGTCGCGCCATTTACATGCACCAATACAGGTCGGGTTCGATTTACAAATGAGGGCCGGAATGGGGTCAGAGTAATGGTGTGATTGGCTAAAGCCAACTGGATTTGAAAATGTCACACATACACGCTGGTTTGTTATGCATCGGCTAAACACTCAGCCAGCGATTGGGTCATCCAGAGTTTGATCATTGTCAGGTAAAGTAGCTGCGATTAACCATGAGTTGAATTATGAGAATCATGACAGTTAGAAGAAATTTATAAAAAAAATTAATGTGATTTCAGAATATTTAATCAAAAAGTCATAAAATATAATTTTTTCCCCTGATTCTCAGTTTGCCCTTCTTTCAAACTTATTCTTGAGTGATAAATATTTTTTTGATAATTGCCAAATTGCTGAAAGATGATTAAAAAAAAAATATTATATCATTACTGATCTGTTCCCATTGTCAATAAAAACAAAGTTATATTAGTTTAATAAATAACCTTTTCTGCAGTAAACTATGGCACAGAAAGAGGTTAAATGAGCAAAGAAACATGGAATCAATTTTATTGATATACTTTAGTGTCATGTAAAATATTAAGATAAATTGTCATTTTTGTTTATATTTCTCATTACTCAGCAGGAACATATTGAAAGACAGCAAATATATTTCAAATAGGAAATAAAATCCGAAACAATTAAAAATTTTTAAATGTACATTTTAGGTCCGTAATTAAGTAGTCTAGTGGAACCATATTTTAAAACAGCCTGTAACCTATTGATCTGTAGGCCTATATTTCATTCTGCATAAATATGTTTTAATACATGAATATTTAACCTGTTTTTAGGATGAATTTATTTGGTGCAATATGGAATGAAAAGGAGGTCTTACCAACCCGTATAAAATGAAATAATACTTCAAGTTTAACGAACATTAATTTTCTTTGGTTTTAAAATTTGAGTGTGAAGATCTGTGTCCACACAGTCTGATAAATAAATGAGATATGCCCATGTTTAGGTGTAGTATGACATCATCATACCCATGTATGGGCACATATAATTTGTCATTTAAAATTGGATAGTCTGCAGAAAGCTTTAGCAGTATGTGAACTGAGGATAAAATAATGCATGGTCAGCTATCTGAAAACAAAGAGATTCTTTGATTTACAAAATAGAAGGTGATTAGTTTGTTTCATGGTAGTGAATTCTCTCCCTGCATGCTGTATCCTAAAGCTAACTCCACATAAACTAGTAATATTGTACAAACAAGTATCTCAATAAGTTTAAATTTCACCATTTAAGTGAACAGAGATTTAAAGGAATTCAAACGTTTGATAAGCGAACCAGAGATAATTTTCAATTGGTGATGCAAAATTGTTGCGATTTATCCTAAGTAAATGCCACATAAACTAGTAATTTTGTACAAAACGGTAGCTCAGTACTAGTAGTTTAAATTTCACCATTAAAGTGAATAAAGATTTAAAGGGAAAAAAAATCATACATGTGAACCAAAAAAAATCCATGCTAGATAGTTGCCATCCTAAGCAAATTCCACATCAACTAGTAATTTTTAATTTTATACACACTAGTATCTTAGCAAGTTCAAATTTCACCATTTAGGAAAGCAGAGATTTATTAAAAAAAAACCAAAAAAAAAACATTTGATAAGTGAGCCAATTGAAAAAAATAGTACAAAATTTTGATGTAAAATAATAGCTTATCTCAGCAAGTTCGAATTTCACTATTAAGGAGAACCGAGATTTGAAGAAAAAACAAATTTATAAGTGAGCCAATTGAATAAAATTGAAATTGGTGCAAAATTTTAAATGTAAAATCCTATTGTGAAATGTCAATTCAATTTGCCTTCCACATAATGAGACACATGGGGAATTGCATTGATTTGTTCACTTATTATTTATTGTTTTCATCATCGCAATGTAATTGTGTAATTAACTTAATGTTTTAGAAAATATAAAACATCATACAATAAATTTATCAGGCCTAAAACCAGAAGACATTTAACATCAACAATAGTTTTAGTTTGACACTGTAATTATTATAAATTAAAATTATAAACATCAGAGCCAGAACTAAAATATAAAAGAAAAAAGATGCAAGAAAAAAAGTAAGGAAACAAAGGAATTTGTTTGAATTGTGGTATATATGTCTCCAGACTCCAATTGATATTGAATGACCTTTAAGAACCTTTAAAATTGCTTAGGGAATCCCTTCACTGTATAAACAAACCTGTGTCAAGTATTTTACAACCAAAATGGTAGATAGACATATAAGCACTGCGCCTCAAATCTAATGCTCAATCGACATTATCAAGTAATCTGTGGTAAAAGTCTCTGATATGCCCATATATGGGAATGATGATGTCAGATCAAAACCCATAGACATGATATTGTCATATTAAAGTTTCACTTTCATTTGCTACTAATGCCATCAAAGCGAAATATCCACATATAAACAACAATAAATTAAATTGGCTAATACACTTTTTAAAAAATAAGAACCAGTAAGATTTTGCCGAGGCTGTGCTCTTATTTTTTTTTTTTTAATAGAAATTTCAGGCTCATAATGTTCTTATTTTCTTTATTTTTTTGTTTTTTTTGTTTAGTAATAGGTCTTAAAACTGCAGTCCCTATTATGAAGACTCTAGGCCTGGCCTCGTAGCTCTTAGGCACCACAATAGAACGATGGCAAGCTTGCTAAACAAAAATTATTCAAAGTAATCACTGGATTATACTAAGAAAGTGTATACTGAATAAATTTAACAAAATAAATCCGTTTAAAGAAAGTTTTATTTGGCTTCACAACGTAATAATATGTGTATCTGATCCACACAATCTTGCACTGGCAAGTCGAGCAAAACCATACTATGGCTATGTTAAAAAGGTCCAAACAAGCGCCCTCTATGGAATACAATCGAATAAAAATGAGAAAAATATTTCATGTACCGGCTTTAAAGCGATGGCTAGACCTAAGCCTGTTTTTATTTATTGTTCAATATACCGTAAGGTAATGAATACTATTTCTGATTCAAGCAACCACCAGCTGTAAAGTAGTAAAGAATAGGAAAACCTAGATTTGGTCGTGACTTGACAGCTCAGCACGAAGGATCCGATGTTGCATGTATATATCGTCATGCTCGGTTCTGCAAATTATGCCTTCTATTTTACTGATTTTACGCGTGCATCTAGGCCTATGGCCTGATCTTGATACAAAAATACATGTCCCTTTTAGATTTTATGTTCTGAATGTTAATTTTGCCAGCGGTATTTCTTGAAATTGTACAAAAAAAAAATGCAGACCTGATTTTTTGGAAAATTTCGGTTGGTCGCGGAGGGCAACACAACTATTCTTTTTTTGGCCTTATAGAGGGTATTACATAGTCACACCTAAGTTTTGTTGGTTTTTTTTAATTTTCTTTAAATAAAAACCTCATTTGATGTTAGCTATAATTTGTTCTTATTCTGTTCTTAATTTTTTTATTGATAGGATTCCAAACGTTATCAAAGGGCTATATTACAAACAAAATATCTGCGGATTACATACACTTGAAAAACCATAAAAATAAATTCCCATTCCAAGAAATAAATTTTTAAAATGATTATAAAAAATGATAATTCAAAAAAACATTAAATGATGAAATAAAGAGATGTACAGAAAATCTCAGATTTACTGGGTAAAACCATGGTCCACACTGTTAAGCATCTCGGGACAAAAAAAGACAAATTATATTATATGGGATGAAATAAGTAAACTGAAGAAGGTAATCAATAAAAATGTAAGAAATAAAGCATTAATAAAAAAAAAATATCTGGATTTAAAAGGATGAAGCTTTTGATTTCACTGGATTTAATACGTATATATATAAAAAAAACTTTTTGGAAAAGATAAAAAGATTGCAATGATGACAAGCTACCCTGTCGGTAAAGTAATACAGTAGATTATGTAGTAGTAATACTGTCATTTGTTGATTAGGAAGCTAACAACTAATCCCAGGGTTCTGGGTTCAAATCCTGTAAGGATATTATTTTACATGACTAAAAATGCTCTACACCTTAAACCTCATTTGAGACATAATTTGTAATGCATAACTGCGGGAAAAGTAGATTTTTAGGTAATACAAAATAGTAAAATTGTAAAAAAATGGAATGAGAAATAAAAAAACAGACCTCTGTCTCCACGATACTTACATAAATAGTAAGCAATTCAATTTCTGAATTATTATTTACAACTGTAAATATCGGAGCATAAACAGAGCATGTGATGTGCCAACTCCCAAGTCAAACTTATGTTTTAGTACTGGAAACAAGTAATAAAAAATGTTTTTTTTTTAAGCGAAATGCCTTGTCCTTTTAGTAATCCTAAATAAAAAGGGATCAACTCAATATGATGCACACATACAGGTATTGATTTAATATTTTATATATTATAAAAAACATTTATATTTTACTGGTATCAAGATGATCTCCGAATGAACAAGACATAGCTTTGCTCCCTCATATGTGCAGGTAATATATGCGCATCTATGACAATCTGAATAAAAAAAAATAAGTCTGATAATAATCAAAGTTTGAATTTTAATTACAAGTAAAAGTACTAAGACCTCATCACAAATTTTCGAACTTCTAAGTATATAACGCTTACACCAGTGGAAAAAAATATATATTAATAATGAATTCACAGAAAATACCTATCCAATCAAATTACACCTGAAATTGGTGTTGCATTTGATTTTTCAATTACGATTTATTCGTGCAAAACCTAACACGATTAAACAATAAAGTACATTCTGTATCCCAGGTTTTTTTAAAAACCAATCACGATATAGATTAGTTTTAAAATTCCTGGAATACTTCTAGTGAATTAGCATTCAGAAGAATTACAATAAGCAGAGAATCTTAAGAGAATAATATAAGAGAAGAATAAGACATCTGTTGTTTGTGGCAAATTTTTTTTTTCTCTCTTTCCAATTAAGACCAGATTTGTACAGACAGTTCTTAGACCATCAATAGTCTCAAGACAAAGAATTCAATGAAAAGCACAACTAAAAAATAGCCAATCAGCAGTTAACAAAGAAGGAAATTATTCAAGTACAGTATTTAAAATAGTTAAGGTTTAGTAGGTTAAGTAAATCCTTCTTTGAAGTGGACAGCTGACCAGAGGCTTAAGCAAAGCTGAAGAAGGTACCTCTCTCTTTATTCCACCTTTTGGATTGTTATTGTTTTTATGTCCATTAATCTCCAAAGCCCTAAGCATAGCTGAAGAAGGTATCCCTCTCTTTATTCTACTCTTTAGAGTAGATTGTAATTTTTATTATTTCAATCGAGCTCCAAAGCCAGTTTCAGACAGAGCAACGTTTACTGGAATATTTCGGGAATTTTCCTGGCATTGCCTTCTGTATGAAAAGGTCAAAACTAACTGTTATGCAATATTGGCGTTACGCGACATTCCATCTCAGACTTAGTAATATTACTGAAACATTTATATGTTGTTTGGTGCATTCCAGGTGTGTCTGAAACGAAAGCAGGTCACATTCCCGCAATGTTACCACAATAATATAGTCAGATACAGATACAGAAAACTTTATTTCATCCTTCACAGGAAATTTACATGTTTGTGATGGTAATCTAGTTCACAATTTTACAGGACAGGTGAATATTACTTACGAAACTATTCAAAAATTAAATGGGTATTACATTTAGTCAGTCTAAATAAAGATAACATATTGGACAAATGTTGAGGTAAGGTAGAACAGAATTGTTAGGATAATGATGAATTTTACATAAGAAATTTGTTTAATTAGATCAGAAGAAATGAATTACACAACAATAAAGTAGGCCCACTAAAAAGTCACAACAATCTGGTATACACTTGTACAGAGTTATTTAAGTGAATTGCCAACAATACATGGATGAATAAGAAGTAGCCAAAAAAAAAAACAAAAAAAAAACAAACCAACATATTAACCAGCACACACCCTCCCACTGGGTTCCTATTTTTTTTATATATGCAAGATACTTGTACACTAGTTACAGACCTTGTTACAAACTTCTGACCAACCATGAAAAAGTAGTTCAGGGTACCTGAACAGTCAAGGATCCTTGAATGTTTTTCTGACCCTGGATGTTTCAATGTATTTATAGAGTTCAAGAGCGAACTGTTAGTAACCAATTATAAATAGAAAGAAACTTTACATCTTTTAGGTGCTTCCTCTTGTACCAAAGCTCACATTCATTAAAAATGGCCTATAAATTACGTCAATGGAGAATGAGATTTTAAATGGGTAATCACCATAGTGATTCTAAATTTAGACTATTTAGTATCGGAATTGTTCAAGCATACCGGTAATCAAAGCGTTCTCTCTAATTACCATGGTGACAGGAGAAAACAAATCAATTGTAAAAAAATTCATGTATGAAAACATAGTTTATTTTATCACATAGCACGGTAGCGAGATAATGTGCGATTAACATTCACTACTTTTAGTTATCTACGGTATTTATAGTAACATATCCATCATTTCACATCATTAAATTTTAAGTGAGACTGCATCCATACTATTAACCTTACCATAGTTCCTTAGGTATAAAGGCCAAATCGGGTATAAGTCCACCCCATACATTATGCCCAATTTTAGCTACCAGTCTTTCCACGGGAAAAAAACCACAGTTAAGAATTAGTTCCTTCAATAGCTAACTTTTAATCTAAAAATAATATCAAATATTGGCTTTGAATTAGGCATGAAAAATTGCCTTCTGATTGATTCCCAAGGTACAAGTCCATCCCAAAAATTGGCCCAATTTTATGTTCGAGGTGGGGGAGGGGAGAGAGGGGAGTGCTTATACTAAAGGAATTATGGTAAAAGTAAAATTCTGGACCAATTAATTTAAATTGAAAAAAACCAAATCCATTATATATTAAACTACAATCTATTACTTTCATCAAAATGTAATCATCCTGAACATCTTACCTTGCGATTGGATGTTGGAAGGCAATAGTTTGCAAATGTCCTTTTGATACTACTAAATCATTTCCCACAATCTAAAAAAAAAAAAAAAAAATCAGGGAAAAATAATCATTTCCAACAATCTAAAAAAAAAAAAAAAAAATCAGGGAAAAATAAATAAATATATTGTTTTTACATAGTCCAATATATTAAAATTACTGTACTTATTAGTACTGTAGTTGAATATATCCAAAATATCAATAAAAATGACATTAAACGATTCGTATATAAATGACCTTTCAATACAGAGTTACTATTTTTCCTACATCAAATTATTCACATATTAGATTTGAACAAAATAAATTGGTTCTATCAGCAAATGCTAAAGTTAAAATTAGATTTGAGAAAACAAAAAAAAATGTATATATGTTGGTTCATTCAGACAGCAAATGTTAAAAGTTAAAATTAGATCTGCGATAACAAAAATTATAAATTGGTTATTCAGTCAGCAAGTGTTAAAGTTAAATTTAGATTTGATATGACAAAGACCAGTGAAAATGCTTGCTAATAACAGGCTACAAGTTGTAGGTTCCTTACTTTGTCATTTCCTACTGCTTCCCCATTGACCACAACAGCTGACTAAAATACATGAATGGAAAGACCACAGGAAAGTTTAAAGTCAGGCTCCGGAGGAAAAAAAATGTTTGATATGTTGTAGAACTGATTTTTCTAAGACAGAAAAAAGTTGTTAGACGAAAAACTGGGTAACGGTGAATGAGATACAGATTTTTGGGCGTAACTGCCCATTTTTACACCTTATTCCCCCAGTTTTTAAATATTCAAAAATCTATATCTCATTCACTGTTCCCCAGTTTTTCGTCAAACAGCTTTTTTTTGTCTTAGAAAAATCAGTTCTACAACATATCAAAACATTTTTTTCCTCCGGAGCCTGACTTTAATGATCTTGGGAGGAAGATGATGCAGTTATCTGACAGGAAATTTTAGACATAAGGGAGACGTAATAATATATTATAAAACAATAATTATATTGATATTATAATAAATTAAATTAATCTTTTATTACCCACCTGTATGGTATGGTATGTAGAAAAAATATAATTTGCTTTCTTTTTCATCTTTGTACATTAGAAGGGGCAAATTACTTATTATTTTTTGCATTAAAATTCTGGTGGGTTTTCTAGACTGCAGCACTAGTTCATAATCGTATTGAAATAAAAAACCAACATAACAATAGTTTTGTGCTTCCGTCACCAAGCATCAAGTACCCAAGCATTTTTCCAATTGGTAGCCAACAGGTTGCCTTGTGTCTGAGACCAGCTCCTAGATCATTAACTGCTAAGTTCTAGAAAGCCCATCCTCTTTTCTCCGAAAGGTTAATATATATTTTGATTTATTTAAT
Organism: Anneissia japonica; assembly: GCF_011630105.1. Taxonomy (NCBI): domain Eukaryota; kingdom Metazoa; phylum Echinodermata; class Crinoidea; order Comatulida; family Comatulidae; genus Anneissia; species Anneissia japonica. The sequence goes on along the minus strand of NW_022702449.1, from coordinate 779,347 downwards.
GTTGTCTTTTTTCCCATTTTTTATCTTGTGTAATGAAATGTGTTGCTGAATTTGGGGTTGGGTCAACCGGCTTTGCTCCAGTGATTTGGTTCATTTTGGTTGACCCTGGTCTCCCCAAATTTCATTTTTTTGTAACTTTCTGTTATGCACATAATGTTAAATAAAACATAATAAATAATGAAATGAAATAAATGACAATACATAAAAAGACCTATACGACTAAAGGAATTAAACGTCTTGGATAGAGATGTTACTCTTCTAAGGCATGCTTAAGGATTTTACTCACCATAGGTACAATGATTTGCATACCCCAACCTAAATCAAACCATGGAGGTTCTCCATGATCAAACTACTCATTTTTACTTATTTTTTATTTAGGCATATGTAGGTCTGGTTTTTTTTTTGTTTTATGTAGGTCTGGTTTTTTTTTTTTTTTTTTTTGCACATATACTTACTGTTTGGAGGATAACTGTCCTTAGCAAAACAGCGGCATGCGGACGATCATGGGCCCTCACAATAAAACATACAGTTCACCAAATCACACCAATCACAAAGCTAAGTTTAAATATTACTTTTACAAGGAATGGCATCAGGCTGTAATAACAAGTGTATTTCTAAAGGTGATTGTAGACATGTATTGAAAACACAGCCACAGGGTTTTTTTTTTAATTAATTTATACGGAATATAATTACAAAATAGAAAAATGACTTTGAAAAACAAAAATACACAATATAAGGAAATATCACTTTTCCGATGGTGTTTGCATCAGGAAATTTTAGGAATGACATTTTGCCCTATCAAATTGTTGTCATTGCTAAAGTTTAGCTATGTATTATATTATACTCACAGATCTAATATATATATATATTGCATATAGGATCTGTGGCATATACTGTAGGCTTGTGAAGGCAGGCCTACTAATGTTGATATGCAGTTAAGTATGTCCTTGGTAGTAATGTTATCCTTGGTTGAATTGGTGCTGTATGGATCTTGCAAATTAGCATCTAGTAATTGAGCATACTGGTACATCCATGAGATGTAATCTTTGTTCTATGAAGTGTTTTTAATCAAGGAGAAATAAATTAATTTCCAAATGAAGAATTCTATTTAAAACAATTGAAGGTAATAATGCTTTGCTCCTAAGTACCTTGCTTGTTTTCTAAAATACAGTTATAGTATTCTTTTAAATTTAGTAGATATACTGTATATTCCTTTATGTACATGAAATGAAAAATCTTTCATCTCATTGAATTTGTTATTAAATGATTCACTTTGTAAAATAAAAAGTTCAATAAATACACAGGAATTCTACTCAAGCATTTTATTTAAATGATTATATGTAATAAAACTATTTTAGTTGTAGATATACTGTATATTCCTTTATGTACATGAAATGAAAAATCTTTCATCTCATTGAATTTGTTATTAAATGATTCACTTCGTAAAATAAAAAGTTCAATAAATACACAGGAATTCTACTCAAGCATTTTATTTAAATGATTATATGTAATAAAACTATTTTAGTTGTTTGGTTTTTTTTAAATTAAAAAAACTGAATGAATTATTAATAATTAATATATATATATATGCCTTTAATAATTACTGTATATGTATTGCATTATTTAAAAAACCTAAATTGTATATATATTATATTATTGAATATTTGCAGAAAATGTTGTTTACTTAATTTTTTTATGTATGTACTACTGTATGTTTTTTTGATCTTGTTTTTTGTTATGTTTGTTCTTTTCTGCCTTGGAGATCCTTTTGATCGATAGTGTTTGCTTGGATTAATTTTGTTGTATTTTTTTTTACCCTAAAATGTTGTAATAAATAAATATAAATAAATAAAAATCAAATAATAACATTCATGTTAAGATCTTAACCGTTATTCAGAAATAGAAAAGAAAGTCAATGGTATAACAAAGAGAAAGAAAACCTCCTTTGAAGGGCATTTTTGTAAATCATGTTCTTTGTACATTATCAAACATGTAAATGTTATTGTTCTACCTCCAGCAGTGGAAACATCTGAAACCTTGGTTAATAACTGCAAGGCATTCATCAACTCAACCAGAGCTTTGGGCACTGGATTACTACTACAGATGTCCTCAATGAGGGGCACTCAAGTGGAAATTTGTTATGTAACAACTGGCCTTCGCTGGACATTACCATGAGGAGCAGTCACGTCTTAACATTCAAGTCACAGATTATAGGAAATCAGAATCAAGAACATTAAAATTGATTTTTTTTTTCTTGATAAAATTTTTTTCAAAACAATGTTATAGTTTCTGTCCAAAAATTTCAAAAATAATAAAATTCAATATTTGAACTGGTTTGCAATTTATGAGCTTTTCATTATAAATTGAAATAAGAACATACTGGTATATTTTTGTATGGTATTATTTAATTGATTTTTTTGTATCAGTGAATTGCTGCATTCAAATGAAATAGGAGGTACAGGGTAGTGCCCAGGATTTCCCTAGGGGTGGGGGAAGGATGTGGGTTGTGCAAAAATGGACCAACTAAGGTGCAGGGTTGCAACCCCCGGTGGGATCAAGAAAGCACAGACGGCAGGATTGAAGCTTAGGTATTGAAGGGGTTCCAAAGCCATTGGTCAATTTCAGCCTTATACTGTAATCTGTGAAAAGTATATATGGTATAATAAGACTACCTGTATATACTAGAAAAAAAAAAACAAATTTTATACCGAGTAAATTCTTGATTATCTTGTGATGTGGACCTTTTCTGATATGGAGGGGTGCATACACACCAATCACACCCCCTTAGACGGGCCTGAAATATAGCCCTAGGGGGTTCATTGCTAAATATTTCTATATGGGGAGGTGCCGCATTTACTGGGTATATTTTCGAGGACTTGGTAGCACAAGTGTGGGAAATATGGGGAGTTGGAGCATTCATGGGGTATATTTGTGAGGGCTTGGTAGCACAATTATAGGAAATAACCAGGGTGAAATTGGTAGTCAAATTTCTGGCTCGTCCTGTGTCAAAGTGTCACAATTTTCCACTCGATTTTAGCAGGGACTTTAGCTAGACTAGGTGCTAAGCCCTGTGCTAAAGCCTACATTTGGTACATAATCACAGCAGAGATTGCGAATCCACGGAAAACTGCTCACTATCGGGAACCAGTACAAATATTGCGCCTTCTCTGGCATGACTGAATGGCATTTTTTTCTGTCGTCTTTTCAGAGCACAGCGCGATTTCGTGTAAATGGAGTCCATCATAATTTCCAGTAAAATAGGTAGTCTTGATGTGGCTGTTCTACCCCCTGTTTGGTTATTATGTAAGTGAGCTTCCCAGGAATATAGCACTGAGAAAAAAAAATGCAAAAATAACTAAAATTCTCTTAAAAGTCTACAAGGAAAAATAAAATCAGCAAAGAAAAGATTTTTTCATGACCTTTAGCTAATCAAATAATAGGACTTTCTAACAACAATGGCAATTGAATAGTCATTATGAGATCACTTTCATCGTCAAGGTCGAAATTTACTTTTTCTTGATGAAAAAGCAAATATTTCACTGACATATTTAAATTTTGATGATTCAAGCTCTGGGTAAATTACATCATTTTAATCATTCTGAGGTTAAACACCACATAATTATTCTTCCAGGCACATTTGTCTCCAAATGCCTGCCAAAATTAGCAGCAATAGGGGCTGGTGGTTCATTAAACCAGGCACCTAAATCCCAGGGCCCCTCGTGCTCAAGGGCTCAAGTAACAAGAGATGAGAAAAAGAACAGTATACTCATTGAATTTAATGATATGATAAGCATACACGAACAAATCCGAGAAGCATGATTTTTTACCAAATTCTGATTAGGAAACCAATTATATACAGACATATACTGTTCATTTTATGATGTCTGATTACTAATCTATGTAAAGATTTAGACGGAACTTTGTTTTTAAAAACGTATTATGATAAATACAATGTTGCTCTCAGCAAGGCCCCTTAAACTCTAGCATTACACAATTGTACAGAAGGTTTAATAATGTTTAACAAATACATGAAAAAATGAAATTAATCAATTATTCAGATAATCAGCTGTTTATAATGCCCATAATGATATTAGCCTCTAAGCGTTCAACTATTATGAACGTCTGAAGGAAAATAAATATCTAATCATAATAAGTCACATTTAAATTGAAACTAAATATAGATTATGAAATATGCCTTAAAGGCAACATAAGGAGAAAAAATGTTTCTGGTTCAGGCTTTTTGAAGACAATGAGGCCAGTAACCATTGGCGTATCTCAACCAATAATCAAGTCCCCATCACCTTCACCATCAGCACCCAATTCAATTTCCAGTAACTGATAGTAAAGCTTTTAGCCCATTTGGACATTCAAAGTCACTGTCAGCCGCAACTCACTGAACCAAGGATGAAAATAATTATAAATGTTTTCTTTTTAATAATATCTTCTAAATAGCTCTGATCACACTATCACATTTTCTTTGACAAAAAAACTGTTGTATACCCATATATAGTCATGATGGGCCTATATATGGTCATGATGTGCCTATATATGGTCATGATGTGATGTCATCATGACCATATTTAGGCATGTCACATTTTCTTGTCAAATACAATTTGATAGTCTGGACAGAGCTTAAGATGTCTCAGAATAACATAGGGCCCGTTCGGAGGAGTAAAGTTTTACCGGGTACTTCCAACTGAGAGGCCACGTGTGGCAATTAAATTTTGCCTCTAGCCATAAAAAATTTGACATCTGTCCCAAAAACCCATCTTTTTTTGGATATTTCAATTACACGCTGCCTCCAGGCATAATTTATCACATGTAATAATGCCCATGTCAAAAGTTGACCTTTAGATTTGTATGCAACACCGGTCAGAGTAAAATTCCTATCGTTCAATCCCGTTCCCATTTTCTCATAATATTTTAAATCCATATGAAAATACCTTAAATAATATTTAAAAGCATTAAAAAAATTTTACAGCAAGAACTTTAGCAAAACACGAAAAAAATGACGTTTAAACTTACAAAAAAAAAAAGTTCTTTACGGTAGGCCAGCGAGCGAGCGACATTTTTAAATACGTCACTGTATTCGTTCAAATGTTGTATTTCTAATTCATAGTTTATTATTTTTGTTAAGTGAGTATTACTGCTTTAAAAACAAACTTAAGAATTATAATTAGATGTAACTTGTATTTCAATAACAGAAAAATAATTTTATACCTACTTTTAAATTAGTCTTGTTACAACAACTTTACGAGTTGCTTTACAGTCAACAACAACATGGCGTCGTCTAGCGGCGGACATGTGCCGAATGTAATAAAGTTTTGTTATCACAGTGAAGAAATCACTTGAAGCTCCAAATGATGTTACAAAGGCTAGATTACGTATAGTTTTAAACAGTAACAACAAAAATATTGCTAAAAAATCTTGTGTCTGACCTTGGTTGAAGGAAAGACATACAAGAAGTTACTGGTTTTACCGGTTCTTATTCTACTCCTCGGCTGAATGGCCGTCAGAATTAGCCCCCAAGGCTATTATTAGATTACACATATATTTGATTTTATGTCCAACACGGACATAGTGTACTGATTGGTTTGAAGCTTAGCTGACTTTCTCATATACTTTAAAAATTAAAATCAAAGACTGGTTTGAATTGGGCATGTGTGTTGAGAATTTATCCACCTCTCTAATGTTGAAAATGTAAAGTTTTTTATTCCTTGTGCATAACCCCAAAGCCATCAGCCCACAAAAAAAAAAAAATTGGTCCAATTTCATATAGAGGAGTGCCTATACCTGCGGAATAATGGTATTTTTAATTAAAGAAAGTAGCCCTAAAAAACAATACAGGAGATGACCATAGAAATTCAAGGGGTTCCAGCCAACCAGTCTGTTCCTTCTACCTACAATTTTTGAAAAATTAAAAAATAAGGGAGAAAAAGAAAATTACAAATTTAAGAGTGCAATTTCTGGCCATTTTCAGACAAAATACACAAAAAATGTTATACTTCCGCCTCAACCATGGTGAGATAGAGGTAGCCTGGACCATCTATCTCTACAATTACCTTCATTGGCCCCAGTGCTCTCTCTATGCTTGCTCAGCGTCAATTTTACCGGTCAAAATAAACAGCTGACCAGTAAAAATTGCAAAGGTAGCATACGCAGACCTTCTTTCAATAAATGATAAACATAATTACACTCATGCGGCCCTCAAAAAAATGTTTTGTGGCACAAAATTGGGCCACAGCCCATAGTTTGCAGACTGTTGACTTAGTATCAAGAAATATTGTAAAGAAATTTTTGTATTTTAAAAAATGAACTGCATGCACATTTGCACAATTAGTACACTAGTTATGTGTGCTAACTATACACGTACACACGTTGTGCTAACAACACACATACATACGCAACCCCATTGTTTTTAGCTGTTGGAGCATATTCATACAAATTTATAGTATAAATGATATTTGATATGCTTAACAATAATCAATTTAATATTTAATCTACGAACAACGATTATTTTCCCATGTCTAATAGAATAATGCCACAGTATCAATGAACAACGATTCAGCATTTGACGGTCTGATACCTTTCGTAATAACGTTCATTGTAGAGTCATGAATAATTCATGAGCTCTGAATGAAATTTGACATCCAGGTACTAATATAATCATTTATTGACATATAGTTCAGTTTCTTGAAGGGTTAATGAGTATCCCAGATCATTATATATTTGTTTGAGTAAGAAAATATGCACAATTGATTTTGCTTTTTTGTTTGGAGTGAAGTCAGCGAGTCATGTTAATTAACTAGTTCACTCGTTAATCGTTCACCTTTGTGCTAATTAAATCAATATACTGAAGTAAAGTCACGCACTTCACTTTCCGATCAAATTAGTTGTATTTATAATGAAAACAATGATGAATGTATTAAAAGTATTTTCTAAGCTAGATCATCTCTTTGCTCAACAGCGAACACTGCTCAGTCAGGTAACAAGTGGCTATTTATGTAGCAATGAACAGGTACCCAACGACTAAAGCCTAGGTACCAGGAAACAGGGTGGATTATTAAATTGTAACTTTACATTGTTTACCTATTTAACATAACTTGTAAAGATTATACTTCAATTTCAGATTACAAAACATGGAGAATACTGTAAGCCATTAAAAAAAAAGAAAACTGACAATAAACAATGGCAAAAAAGAGGTCACCAAATCTACAGGGTCATGTACAACCCTGACCTAGAAAAGCTTGTCTTATAGCCAACTACTGACATGCTTTGAGAAATTATGCAAGAGTAGAGAGGCATTACACTACAATGCCTTATCCAAGCCCGTAGCCAGGATTTTGGTAGGGGGGTTCTTTTTGATACTGAAAGGGTACTTGCGAGCACCGTTGGCTGGAGCCAGGGGGGCCGCCAAGGGCCCCCGGGGGTCCAGGGCCAAAACCCTGGTGGGGATCCAGCACTCTAAGCATTTACAGGTGTTATTTAATTGATTTGAGAGGTCATACATTAAAAAAATGTATATATTAAAGAGGTAATTTTTTGAGTAGGGAAAAGATAAAAAAACAAAAAGAAAACTACTACTTTAGTACTACAGTATTGGTAAATTAACAACAGTAGCATGATACAAACTCCAAAGAATCCAGTATGGTTTATTCTTTATTTTTTATTTATATAGCACTTTGGAAGTTGTATCATACTATACTCACTTAAGACAATCAATAACAAAAAGAACCGAGACAAATTTGTATGGTTGGTTGTA
>NW_022702449.1:744586-771574 GCF_011630105.1 Anneissia japonica | reverse complement strand
AGTTGAAACTATCCCCCGCCCGACACCATCCCGGTATTTCTGAGTCAAGGTTTCGGGGCCTGAATTTTTTATGTTACTAGGTAGGCCTAACAATCAGGTATTAATATAGGACTTTTAATGATGATAGGCTCTAGGCTAAGCCTAAAGTATAGACTAGCCAGCCTTTGTTGAAAGGGCACTTCATGAAAAGGAGGGTTCGTTCGAACCCAACAAACCCCCCTGGCTACGGGCTTGTTATCATTAATGATCACATTGGCTAGGAGAGTTATATGTACATTTTAAAAATTATATTTAAATAAAATCTTCATAAAAATATTGAACATTAAATATTAAATTACACATTGTCTACAATTATTATTTAATTTATGTTATTGTGAGTATCAACTAACATTTTATCATTCATCTGCTTTAATAAACTTTTTTATTAATTTCAGTGCAATACATCAATCAGAAGTCTTAGCCTTTATATCATCTTAATAATTAACTACCATTATTCATAAACATACATAAACAAAATCCTGAAATTTAAAGGTCATAAAGATTAATGAGGTCTTTAGTAAATCACGTTTTTATAATTTGTTTTTCCTTTTATTTTTCCCCAGTTCCAAAAAAAAAAAAGCATCTAAATTTCCAGTAATCCATTTTAATTTAATATGATTCAATACGTTAATTAATAATCTGAAACAATTTATTATTAATTAGCTTATTTATCCCACAAGGTGTGTATACATCACAATAGTGACTAATAATGTGTTTATCAGTCATCTTGGACTCCAAAAATATTTACTTCATTTTCCAGTTGTCATGGAAATTAAAACAAATATCCTTGGAATTTTAAATCATCCTATATAGTGTAATTCAACAGAAAGCATTTAGATTCTCAACCAATTACTGTATGGCAAACTACCACTACACCTCTCAGTCTCTAACCTTCAAAATATCACAACTCATCCAACCTCGAACTTTCAAGCCACCTTGAACTTTTAGAGGTGAAATAATTTCCCCCAAAGATACTTCAACAAAAGAGGGCGACAAACAGATCTACAGTGAGACGGATTCTTATTATATAAAATATGAGCTCAGATGTTAATGTAGATGTAGTATATTGCTCCTTTATTGTTTTCCTTTTGTTCTCAGCTTCTGAATAGACTTTTGAATGATAGATTGACCGATTGACATTGACAGTCTGATCCTAATATGGAAGTAATGGAAGAACACAATTGACGATAGCACCTTTGAATTAATCTTCCCCCTTCTTTTTTTTTTTCCAACATTAAGTGACTTTACTGTAAGAAACTAAGAGATGCTCTCTAAATTATAGCCTGAGTAGAAGGCTTAGGGAATGGAGTTATGTTGTAAAAAAAAATTCCTGAAAGATTAGAGCCCAGAAATTTAAAAGGTATGCATCACTATAACAACATAATGGTACTTTAAAATGTAATAATGAGATACTTTACATTGTCCCTAGGCTCATCATTTGGAAGTGATGAATAAAGTTGAAGGAAACGGTTACATACAGTTCTGTCAATAAAAGTAAGGTTATATCCAAGCCATTACCTGTGGATTAATATTGATTGAACGCACTATAATGTGCTTGATTATATGTTTCACCTTGATCAGAAATGAGGACTCAGTTGTCATGGTACTTCAAAACAAAACACCATGAATGTGAGAACGGTAATCATTCAAAAAAAAAAAAATTATCTTTATGTGTGCATTGCGTGCGTAGTATATTTGACCTTCAAGTAAACAAAAAGGAAGGAAAAAATGACATTGTAGATATCACTTAAATATGAATAAAGGTAGAAAAAAAATTTTCTCATTTGGCAACCTGCCAATATGGCGAAGAAAACTGCATGCACAGCATACATGGGAAACTAGCGTTACTTAAGAATACAAGCATTGAGATCCAGATCATTTTAGTTGTATCTTCATATGTGTCCTAGAAGATTATATATTTTATACATTGCTGTCAACATCTTAAGGAAATGTTATGATGTACTCCCAGATTGTGATAAGAAATTGAAATGGTTCCAATATTAGTTGAGTGGACTTAGTGGTTAAGATACAATTGCCTTCTGATTCTAGAATTCAGCATTCAAATCATGTTCCAAACAATTTTTTTTCACATGACTATAAAAAAAAAGCCCCAATCCTTAAAGACAGTTCTTACAGCATGGGTTGCCAGCATTGCAAATTATCTTTAAATGTACATCATTGTTCAAAAGCTCTAGAGCTATTGACCAATAAAGGTACTAAAAGAGGTAGTAGTAGGAAGGTTTAAAACAATACCAAAGACAATACCACAATAAAAGTAATAACATAACTCAAGACTTATATATTAGAAAAGGCTTATTGTGGTTGCCTACAGCGTAAATGAACAGGTATAATAAATCCTAGTATTATTTCACAGGCTACGTCATTGAATGCGAGCCCTGTTACAAAAAATAAACACGCATCTAGTATCTTATTTGCAGGGCAGTCTCTGATTATGCATCAAAACAAATTGTAATTTTCACATGGAAATTAGCTGTTAGCTGTTTATCTGGGTTTCTAATCCCCAGATATTTAGTTTAACCAAGAAGATTGCAGATCGGGCCTGGTTCGTAAGACATGTCGCTATACACCCAAGAACACAGCCTATAAATGAATGCCTAGTGGGACATGGAGAATTAGTCATAATATTCAATACATTAGTCTATTAACAAGGGCTAGATTTAACCCCTAAAAATTTTTGCAAATTTTAAAACAATATTAGAGAGTGAAGTCAGTAAACTCATCTATATAATAAAAAATGAGCCATACAATAAACAGCCAACCAATGGACTCCAACAAAGGATGTTTATCATCACAAACATCAAATTGCATGAAAAAGTAACTGTCATCCACAAATGACAAATTCTACTATAGTATTAGAATTGTACTTTAAAATAGTATACAAAACACTGGTCTAAATGATGTAATGGTGATTGCAAACAAATAATTTATTAACATTGATGATCAAAACATACACAATGCCCAGGGGCTTAAACGATTCTCCGAAGTAAGTTGCTAGACAACAATATATTGAAAAGCTATTACAACCATTTTTGCTTTACGAATCATAAATAGACTTATTATTAATTTAAATTAATAAATGTCGCTATCACCGGCACTATACTTTGACTATCGTTGATCCCCAGGGGCCTAGCAAAAATTTCCAATTTCCAATTTCCAACGCTTGACAAACGGAAGGTTGAATATTTTTCAAAATCGTTTTGAAAATAAAAATATTTTATTCGGACTCTACTTGAGACAGGTCTAGTATAGACAGACAACAAACAGAGAGTTATCCTATTGATATGAAATAATAATGACTTGACTGGACTCTCGACTCTCGACAGACAATGCACACTTCATAGACGCACACAAACATAACAACTGATTGTACCAAGCTACGCTGTTTTGGAAGCCAGCCAAATCATATTAGAGTACAGTAAGCGTATGTTTACATACAATTTGTCGAGCATGAGAGCAACAATTACATGAGCCTTGCAAACCTGGATTCAAGGAACTTACAAGTTGATTATATAAGCAATTTGCTGTGTGCAAAACTCCTGTATACAAGTAACAAAAAATATGTTGCTAAGCAAAATTAATAATAGGATATCAGATAATGAATGACTGATAAAAAAATGGGTGGATCAACATATAATAATAATTTCAATATCATCTTCTTCAGAAAACTATCAATGTAAATTTATCCATCTACTGTTTAGATTAATTTGGTAGAATGAAAGACTGGTTAATGTTGTTCATATTGTCTACACGAATGTGAAATTTTAAGAGGCTCCCAAAGCCTTAAAAACTTATGGAAGTGTAGATGCTGACACCAACCTAATGAATTAACAGAATCAGATTCAAATTTATTGTCATAAAAACACAAGCCGCCACAAAATTTGATTTTCTTTTTCCGAAATGATATATAAAAAAGGCACATAAAAAACAACAAAACATTAACAGAATATTTACAACATTGTACTTTGTACTGTAAACAATATAATATAACATTATATACAAATGTTATCAACTCATGAATGCTGTGTTTTTATTGTCATAAAAAACACAAGCCGCCACGAAATTTGATTTTCTTTTTCCGACATGATATATAAAAAAGGCCTATAAAAATCAACAAAATATTAATGGAATATTTACAACATTGTACTGTAAACAATATAATATAACATCATATACAAATGTTATCAACTCATGGATGCTGTGTTTGCTATTTGGATGGCAAATGACATTGAGTTCCTGCACCACTCTAATATATTATGGGTTACCTACTGTGGCATATCTAGTAGTCTTGAAATGGAAGGGGGGGGGAAGGGATGCGCAAAGGTGACGTGGGAGAGCTTGATGATTAAGTGAGAGGGAAATAGCACATGAGGTGATTTTTAACTACTTAATTAAAGCATGAAGAGTATTGGAGACAATTCCCTACTCTTTTCTGAAGAGTATTAGGACAATTCCCTACTCCTTTCGGAAGAGTATATTGAAGACAATTGCCTACTCTTTTCTGAAGAGTATTAGGACAATTCCCTACTCCTTTCGGAAGAGTATTGAAGACAATTCCCTACTCTTTACTGAAGAGTATGGGGACAATTTCGTACTCTTTTCAGAAAAGACTTGGGACAATTGCCTACTCTTTTCTGAAGAGAATTTGGAGACAATGCCCAATTCTTTCAGAAGAAGAGTATTGGAGACAATTCCCTACTCTTTTTAAGAGCACTGGAACAATTCCCTACTCTTTTCTGATAAGTATAGGAGACAATTCCCTACTCTTTACTGAAGAGTATTATTAAACATACACATAGGCCAAACTAAATATACTGTAGCACCAATGGCTAAACAAACCTCTTTCAAAAAAGACCTATTTTACCCAGGAAGAGGAGTTTCATGGAATAGGCCCAGGAACCCAACGATCTCCATGGTTCAACAAACGCACAGTAGGTGGTAACCGCAAACTTTAACCAACAATGATACAGCTCTCTCAAGGAATAATAAAGCTGAAACTACCTAGGCTATAGAAATGTATATACATTTATTATATACAATTTTTGTATGCAAATAGTGTCCTGAATATTATTAATTAATAGAGGATCTGTAATTTTATAATTTCCTTCTCTGAACCCATCACACTGTTCAGCAAAATATAAAAGGTCATTTAAATTCTACAACTTCATGTGCCTACTTGTCAGTTGATTACAGAGAGATTTTTTTTTCAGTTGTTGGCCTCAAGCTCTGGAAATCACTACAACAATCTGTTCCTAATTAGATGACCTTTAAGTGCCGTCTTAAATCATTCTTATTTGACAATCTCTAATTTTCCTCCACTCTCCAGTTTTGTTATTTTTTTTCACTTTCCTTTATTTGTGTAGTTTTTTATTTGACCAATTTCTTTCTGTTTCAATAAGAGTCTATTCTGATTTTGTTATCCTCAATTGTCCGGGACAGCGAATTGAGATGAATGTTATATGCGATATACAAGTGTACAACCATTGACCGTTATAAACTATCTATGTCCAGTTTTTGGCTAATTGAGGATGAACTTTTTTTATTGACATTTGACCCAGAAACTGAGGTAAAATTAATTTGTTAAATTTCAAACTCCTAATTTGTTATACAAACCTATAGTAAGTCTACTGCTTCTTGTTTCTGAAATCTAGTCAATAATTGATGTATACTATACATAGCATGATTTCTAACTTTTCATGATTGAAATAGACCTATTTGTATTTTGAATCATAAAAACCAATTGTATCATGATGTACCGATATTATGACATTACAAATATCTGAATTTTAATTCAATGCAATAGTTTCACTAGGAATTTAACAAGATACCCCAATCGGACAGGCCTTGATTCCCTGTCGCCTGACAAACGATAGGTCGTCGGATCTAAAATTTAAAAAAATATAATTTGTCTATCCAAATAATGTTATTTTGATTGCCAATCCCTAACATTGTGGTCTAAAAGCACATTTTGGAACAGGAGTTTAGCCAGAAAAACAAAATAGGCTGTCTAAAATGGAAGCCAGTGGGCGTGGCACTGAGCCGATGGGCAGGCCACTCCCATCTTTAGGAATCTTCACCGAATCTTAGTACAAAAACAACGTACATTCAATCAATAAATGTTGTTTTTATCAAACGTAAATATGATTTAGCTTTAGTTTAATCATGGACCTATTATTAAGAATGTAACATTCAATAGATTTGAAGAATATAAAGAATTTGCTAAAGGTAGACCAGGCCAATTAGGCTGGCTGAGCTGATTAGGCCAAGCCGTCCAAGCCTTCACGGTAAAAGTGGCCGCCCCAAATAATTGTATGCCGTCCAAAAGACAAACGGACGGCTTGCTGGCTAAGCCTATGCTTCGGACCATACTAAGCCATGGAAACTTTCCCCAACTCTATCAAATGAGTATTTTATTCCAGGCCATCGACCAAAGCTTCGTTGGCCCTTTGGTTCAGACCCCTTGTCGGCAAATCTCTGGCGCCACCACTGCAATGGACAAAACCAAAGAGGATGAAGATTATCAAAGTAATGGCTAGACTGGCTCAGAACTGAGCAAGAGATATCTTCTCAATTTCTGAAGCAAGACACAGCAATGGCATCCCAGTGTTTGGCAGGACATCAAGTACCTGAGCACATCACAACAATAAGTCTGATGGAAGAACTACTGTAGACAATAATTTGGAATTCGGAACAAGTGTCAATGACAAAAGAAAAAACAGATCATTCATGTTTTAGTAACTTGCATTCACCTGGTATTATGCAAGCCTAAATGACGCTAACCTGGGCAACATTTACAAATAACTGCCGACCTTGAGTCCAGCCAACCATTAAAATTGGAATAAATTTGACCCTGATTTGAATTTTTCAAGTTGATAATACAGTATTTTCATTTCATTAGTTTGTGTTGTGAAGTGTATAGGGCCAGAAATCACATACTGTATGTACTGTACTAAACATTTAAATATTGTTCAGTAAACCTTTGAAATGATATTATTACAGATATCATAACAACTTTCATTCTCTCACTTTGCTTTCTTTTAAAAACATGATTTCATAAGTTCTTTGACTTGTATTAATTTATATTTATAAATTTGTCTTCACATTTTATAAGATATTAAGTAAGTAAATACTAGAAAGTTTATATTTTCATTACTTTAGTGATTGTCTTTAAATAAGATATTTTTAACTGGACCTCAAGGAAGACCAATGTTTTTACACTGATTGATTAACCACAATTAAGAAAGTTTTCCATCCACCTTAGTTCCTCTGGTATAAGCCAATCCATAGTTGGATGAACACAGTTGGGTCAATTTGTTGTTTTTTTTTTGGGAGGGGAGGGGTGGGATTATACCCGGGGAACTACTATATTTGATTGGGAATTAATCTCAACATTAAATTTAATTCCTCTGTATTGCATCTGGCTTAAGTTTGAATATACAAAAACAATGCATTGGTACAATATATGACCAAACATTAAATAAACATACACAAAAAAACTAACTATATTTTACTTAAAGAGAGAAGTCTACATCAAAAAATAATAATAAAGACAATAAGAAAACAGAATACAAGAAATGAAGTTTTATCTTAAAAATGTATACAATTGAAAAAATTATTTAACAGGCAAAAAAAGTGAGGAAAAATTTAGTCAATAAAAAGACAACTTTAAACATTTAACTTAACTTTAATTAGGAATGAATAAATGTTCTAAAAGTTGATCCGAGAAATCCAATGGCATCCCAAGGTGAGAATTATTGCTTTGTATGCGAGACAAAATGTATAGTCCCTCACTGTATATCATGAAAACACGCATTTAAAAATAGCAATTTTAATTACTAATAATAATGAGGGATTATTACAATGGGATTTATCGGCTAGCAATTAAATTACCAACTATATAATATCTTTATAATTATAATAATTAATAATGATAAATGCAGTTATAATATTAAAACTAATTGATTGAATTAAACGGTTGCGTGACTTGCGTATTTAACGTTGGTGTCATCAATGCAAGAGTCCTGGAGTCCTGGCGTCTGTACCATAGATGGCGCTACTTAATATTTATGCATAATTATATTTTCAAAACATTTCATACATAGAAAAAAAAACCAAAACAATCAGAAGAAAGTGCCTACTACACGACCTTTAAAGTAACAATTAGTCATCGGTAATAAATTGAATGACTAACGCATTCAGCACGGTCGTTGCAGATACAACAAGCCTGGAGTCTTGCCAGGCAACAGTCTGTACCTAGACACGAGGTTCGCTGTTGCTCCTGGGACAACCTAATCAGCTAATTATTGAAATTATTGCTTGTGAAAGTTTGTTAATATCACCTGCGTTTATGTGCAATATTTTGACGGGAGAATAAGTTTATTGGGAAAAAAAAAGCAAAAATTATGTAAAAATAGTATTCAAATGACACAAAAGTTAAATCTTGTAATGAAATGATAATGAACTTGAATCTTGGAGAAGTCAGCTGATATTATTCATAACTCAGAGGTAAATCCTACAGATAAAATAAACAGAAACGGGTAAGGGGTCATTTATAATTATCAACATTTTCGCAAGTGTACAAACAGTATTATTTTTTGGTACCCCCTCCCTTCCCCCTGAAAGTGTACAAAATATGTTGATATTGCAAAAACCATTCTCCATTTACTGTACTTGGCTGCATAAAAATGTCTAATTATATCTATGGTTCCATTTTAATTGGTCATAGAAATCTATTATTTTAAATATTGTATGTTATTATGAATCAACATTTTCATGCATATGTAAAAGTGTGCACATTTTTCTACCCCTTCCCCACTAGCATACAGTTTGTGCACTTGTGAAAACGCTGATAATTGAAAACAACCCCTAAAGGAAAAGTGGGAATAAAATGATTAATTTCAAAATCAATTTAGCTAAGGAAGTTTGTAAGGTTTATAATCTGCAGCTCGGTCCAAACTTTCAAATTATATACAAGAAACTACTGTATGTAGTCATGATGTGCCTATATATGGTCATGATGTGCCTATATATGGTCAGGATGTGATGTCATCATGACCATATTTAGGCATGTCACATGCTTCTGTCAAATAAAATTTGATAGCCTGGACAGAGAAGCTGGAAGAAGAAATTGTTCCTTAAAGCCGGCAACTCGCTGCGCCCGTTGGCTGACACAATTCTATTAAAAACTCAATGTGACGACGTATGCGCAACGGATCATTTTTAATGATCCTCCATTCAGACTGCCACTGACAATCAGCAAATGGTGTAGCGTCGTCTGTCGCTCACAGAGAATGGAGTTGGATTCAGCGTGCAATGGTTGTATGACCATCGTACAACATAGTGAGTGTCCAGCTTAACTTTTTCTGCATTTGCCACTGTGTTTAATCGCTGGATTATTAAACGTCCACTACCCTTTTCTATTAATCTACTTTAAATGCGCTCATATTCACAATGGTTTATATCATTACTTGTATCACTTGATTTACTTTATTTATTTAAGATTTATCTATAAATGTTGTGCCTAACACCTTACAACACATCTCCATTGTTCCAGCAAGACCACTAGCTACCATTGCTAATTACAGGGTTTAACTTCTTTGTTTCTCTATCTAATCAGATTTATTGTTTGTCATATTATATATTTAGCTATATTCTATCATATCAATTTGTTGTCCATGAATATTGCTGTATGTTGTGAACCCCTTCATTCACCTGATGAAGCCCCATTGACTGGGAAAAAATCTTGTGCAACAAAATTCATCGTTAGTCAAAAAAGTGCTACCTACTCATTTTTTCATTTTGTATTCATCTACTGTATGTTTTAGCCAGTAGTGATAGAAAATGTTTTCAATACTAAAAAATATGTAGCCTTCTATACACATTGGCAGTGTTGCCAAGTATTGTTTTTTATTTTAAATTCATAATTTGAACTGAAGATTTGGTCTTTCATAGGGCTCAGTATAAAAAACTTGAGTGGAATTAAATAGCTTGGTAGTTAAGATGCTTGATTTCCAATCCCAAAATCCAGGGTTCAAATCCTATGACTACACAAGATTTCTTCTCACAATTAAAACACACCACTCCCTAATAATGTAATGAGACTTGACTGATAAAGCATCACATTATTTCTTCTACTTGGAGAGGGCCCATGAAAATAAGATGCCTTTTGGGGTTATGCTGGAAGGGTCAACCTCTTATAAATGGGGGCAGTGTAGCTATGTCTATTTAGATGACAAAAAAAATAAAATGTTTGCATTTGACTAAACTTAAACCCAGGACCTCGGGATTGGATCAAAAACATCTTTAAATTATCATTGCTACGCAATTGCAGGCAAAAAGGTCATCAGGGATGGGAGGTATTAATTATTTCATAGAAATGGGAACAATGTGTTTGCTTAGAAAACGACCATGTGGTTCAGGATGGCACTTGGTGCAAGATCCTACTGTGTAAGTTAGTTTCCTGGTTGAATCTAAGTGCTGCACCCCGCTGTTTCATTTCATTTACTTATTTGTCTCAAAAACATTAAAATTGACAATAAAAGAAACAGTAAAGAACAAGCACAAACAAATATGAGATAGAACACCCAAAAGTGAACCAAATCATTGTCGAGTAAGGACCCTTCACAAAAAATAAATGCTTACCATACAAAATTTTTAAAATTCAGCTAAAAGGAGATGAAATTTGAGTTCATATTTTGTGCACTTGATTTTGTCAAAAGAAATATTCAAGCTGCTGGCCGAGGGTACAACATGGCCATTGTTTATTTTGAAAATTATGAAAATGATCTCTCAATTTATGAAAGACCATTACCACCACTGATGGAGGGGGGGGGGGATGGTGCAAGTGGTCAAGGTTTGGATATTACCTTACCAATTATGGGGAGGAAGGTGACAAACCGGCTATGTTCCCTGGAACCTCTGGTGTATTTTAATCTCTTTTCTATATGAGGCTTGCCACCCAAAAACCAGTGTGTCTAATTACTGTCAGTAGATGTTAAACTGAGTATTCGCACAAAAAAGTGCCATTGTATACATAAGTAGTAAAACTTTTATTCATAACATAACTAATAATAAACCAATTTGAGTTAAAATCATTTTAAAGCTTATAATGTGGAGAATATGAATATATTAAAAAGATGCTGGTTTCGGTATGGCCAGCCCCATATATCATACATTTTTTTTGCTTTTGGTAGGAATAAGCAAATCTTCTGCTTCCCACTATAATGATATGATGCCTGGATGGACGCTTTGTTAATTACAAATTTACATCTAGTCTGCGATGTTTTCAATATACGTAATATAACTTATGTAAATTGCAGTCTTAATATATCTGCTATTCGCTCAAAATAACTCTAATATTCAAGGCTTGCCTATTATTAAATGAAATGAACATCTATTGAACATTAATTCATAAAGTGAGTTGTTTACATAATTCATGGATTCTAGGAAAGTAAGAGCACGTACACATCTTCCATCGACATCAAACAATACAAATTGTTATTAGGCAATCAGTAATAAGATCTAGGTGTATTCATGTTCTGTTTTTTTTTTTCTCATTTGAGAGTACAAATTGCAGACAGTTCAAGGAAAGCGGGAAAGGAAAACACAGTCATGTAAAACTTATAATTAAAAAAGATAATGTCTTCAGCGAAAACAGTCTGTTTGTCAAAATGAACAATACAATTACCAATACTAATAACGTGATTATGTATCTCATACAACGCTTTCCGTATTGCATGTCCTTGACTTGTCCTTGCGCAAGGCACTTCACTTACATTAATCTCTCTCACCCACGATTACACACCGTGGGTATGCTGTAGAAAATTATTTTGGTATTTTTATTTGAAAAATACACTGCATGCAACTTGAAACACTCACCAATGGGGAGTGAGAGTACATTCTGAGTATTTTTTTACCAGTTAGAATCAATTTGTAAAGCCATGTTCACATGAATTAATTTTGTTCAAAGTAACCATTGTCAATTTGACCAAAAAAAAATTGGGGTGAACAACCTACATACCATTCTCCTGGTCAAATTACCCCAGATGCGCATCATAGTTTAACCGAGTGCCGTGAATTTTACCCAGATGGCCCAGGTAGATAAACTGGGAAGCTAACCCTCCTTCCCCACAAATGAATCCTGGCTTCTGGCCTGATAAATGTTACCGGCCGGTACTATACACGTGCAGATCATGTGTATAGGGTTGAAGGACACCGAATTAATCACCATAGCCTAAGCCTTTTGATATATAAAAAGCATACAGTACCAACTGTAGCTAGCTGTGAGATCGCAGAGATCCACGGTAAATGGTAAAAACATGCATTTCTGGTTTCCTCTTTGCCTTTTATCACACTGGTTCTCAAAACTTAACTTCAATGAGATTTTCAGATTTTGGTATATTATTTGAGCAAAGTTAACGATTACATTTACTCTAAAATATTCTAGGAATTTAATAAACAAAGCGTGATTGAAATATAGTAACAGAGGAATGGAGAAATAGATACACAGAGATGAAGACACTTGAATAGATTTCTATAGATTGCTGGTGTTGCGGTAGTTTTTTCAATACTTGGATTATCAAAAAGAGAATTTAACATATAATACACAGTTATTTAAAATCATTTGCTTATTTACACAAACCAATCTATTTCATTTCTTGATTAATTTCCAGGATTGAATTTCCGAAAAGAAATAGGCCTATCAGATTTCATACCTGATCCACATAGAGATTGCCATTACATTTACAGATCAATATTTAAAAAGAACTTTTAGCTGAGCAATACTTAATAATGAGTAGTGATGTTTTTATGCTCCAAGATGGAGAAGAGTATACAATAGCTAATCAGGGCACCTTGACCACTAGGCTTTTCTGGAAAAAGATTAAAATTGAAGTAATAAACTCTTGATATGCTGGTGTTTAACTTTTGCATTTAAAATTGGAGACACTAATTATGACCTGACCTTTCTGCAGTTCATACGCCGCAGGCGCACTCTGCTTCACTAATATATCTCCATAGTGATTGCGCTTGACGAAGTTAAGGCCATTGGTGGCACTCTGAACAGGGCATAAATGAAATTAATCCATCACAAGCCTCATTGCATTATGATCTCCACTGAATCATGTCGTAGGCCCGTAACCAAAGGGGTTTTCGGGGATTCGGCCGAACCCCCATTTTCTAAGAGTTTACTATACTAATTTAGTACTGTTTTATCATAACCTTTTTCTATTAAAGAAACACTTCTGAGTTAAACTTGGCCTATAGGGAACCTCCTTACTATGAACCTGGTTACAGGCCTGTGTCAGCTGGGCAATTAGTTGAGAAAGTGTGCGTTCACTTGATGTACTCAGGAACAATAGCTTAAACGTCCCTTCTTAATCCTAGTGCACCAAGTGTCATAGATGCTGTGAGAACATGCCCAAACTTACACCAGTCAGCTGACTATCACCATCAATGAAAACTTTTTGTTAAGGGACATAGCATCATACCGCAGTCTTATGGAGTGAACCACTCCAGAATGTCAACCAATCACTGAACAGCGCCACGAATATGCACGTGTTCTACAAACACATGTTTTCCTACAAACGCAAAGCGTCACATCGCAGTGTCGTGGAATTGCGATGGCTATCACGGCAGAGTATATCTTTAATTATTAATTGTATTTGTAAATGTATAATTGTATTAATTGTAACTTTTATTTCTGCTGTAGAGCAATTGAAAAGAAGAGCAGACTACCAGGGAACTAAGAATCCTGTGTGTAATATATATGGTGTTGATCTACAAAAATATATGTCCTTGAAGTTGTTCCTTTAAAAACGAATAGTACCTCTAACATTTGGGCTGTTTATATTAATATAAAGGGATGATTTTTAAGGCAGACCACTGACACTGTTTTCTGTCAGTTTAATAAGTTTAGTACCATTTTCCTACACACTTGGCTCAGGTCTATTAATTTAACAGAACAAAATTTTAGTACAGTAATTTCAGCATGTGGTATATTAATAGTATTTTTTAAGATAACTTTCCAAGATAAGAACCTTGGAATTACAGCTTGAACGATTTCAAATGCACGATGATGTTATCCTCATTAAACACAACTCAATAAGACGTGTGTGTGGTTTTTTTTTGGAATACAAATGATCATGGGATATTAAGGTTTCGTTGGCGCCATCTGTTGGATGCGAATTTCCCGGATTATGGAGATGTTACTAGCTGGTTTCCAGAATTGGGATTTCTTAAATTCTTCTCACAGAAATTTATGTGCTACCCAGCTTCAAATCAGGTAGTCATACGATCTATTTAAGAAAAAAGAGAACAGGCAGGGAAAGTTCTACGTGGCTCAGGTCATGACACTAAGGGCTGCACCCAAGCTTTGATGTTTCCAGTGTGCTTGCAAGAACCTTTATGCACTACTTTTTATACTGCTTTATGGTGTAGTATTAATTTTTCCTCACGACTTGCATTGCGCTGTAACAGCAAAGGGTTTTCTGGCCAGAAATGGTAGGCTAATCAGGGTACCTTGACGACTTTCCTGGAAAGAGATTAAAATTTTAGTTAAGCTCCTGATATTCTGGGGTTTTATCTAACTTTGCATTTAAAGGTGGGGGCACTAATTATTGCTCTTGTTCATACATGACATTTGTGCAGTTCATGCGCCGCAGGTACACTCTGCAAAACTAATATATCTCCGCAGTGATTGCGCTTGATGAAGTAAGGCCATTAGTGGCAGTATGAGCCTTACAAGCTTCATCACGTTTTGATTTCAACTGAATCATGTCGCACTTGGCCCGTAACCAGGGGGTTTTCGGGGGTTCGGCTGAACCCCCCTCTTTTTGAAGAGTTCTCTATACTACTGTACTAGTTTTTTTCATAACTTTTTTCTATTAAAGAAACATTTCTGAGTTAAACTTGGCCTATAGGAAACCCCTTCCCATGAACCTGGTTACGGGCCTGTGTCGGCTGAACAATCAGTTGAGACGGCCTACACACAGAGGGCTATTAATTAACTTTAGGAGGACCACAAATCATCAAAGGTGATAATATTATCGAACATTCTATTTTTATGGAAGCTGTTCCTGCAAATGAGGGCTTCTCAAAATACCCTGAGAAGAAATCAATTGTTAACCTAATGATAGACATGATATTAACGATGTATTGTCCCATGCTAAGTACCAACAAAATCATAAAAATATTTTTTGAAATTAATTTGCCCATTTTGAAGTAACATAAAAGTTATCAACTTGAACATAGAAATTAGTGTATTTAAAAAACGTCTACCCATCAGTTTACAGCGAAAAATTATAGAAACACTTAACTAGTCACTGAAAGTGTTTTATTATTTTTATTATAATTTTTTGGTTTAAAAATCAGGGTACACATTTTTAAAATTCAATAACTTTTATGCACAAGCTAATAATTTGCATGCTATTGCAATATGAGCAAGTTTATTTCAAAATTATTTTTTATGATTTGTTGACATTAGCAAGGGACAATACATTTTTAAACAAGAAATATTTCCTATAAAAAAACGCTGTAACATAAATACCTTATTCAATTTGTTTATAATTCCACATTTATCTTATGTGATGGTAAGAATCTGTGATGTTTGCAGCAAATTCACAACATTCAGTAACATGCCACTACTTACTAGAGCATTACATTCTTTAAAATTGTTTATAACCAAAAGGCAAGATAACTGTGACATCCATTGGGAATCATTATTTTGTTCTACTTCATTTCCATTTGACCTAAATGAATGTGAACCTCTACAAATTCATTATATAGTGCTTAGAGAGTGGATTTTTTTTTATGACATTCAACAAGGCAAGCATTACTAATGGGGAGGGGGGTGGTATATGGTTTGGGAAAACCCCTTTCATCTAGCAAACCCCCTTCTTCCTGGCTACGAATGCACTTCAGATCCAGACTTTCATACTCAGACGGAATGTTTTACTGCAGACTTTTTCAAACATAACTGCTAATACAACATTATTTAGACTCATAGAACACAAAAAAACCTCTAGCTTCGGTAGTTTCGCTGCCGCAAATGGTTGTCTTTATTGTTTTATAAATGACCCATGCCTGGGACAAAATAATTTCTTTCCTACTGGCTTCCTATGAAAAACTTGTTAAAGCGAATTTTCTACATGAAGTTTACTAAGCTGGGTAGGCAATGACGTAATTTTCCATGCAAACATTAGTTGTTTGTGTGGCCTAGTGCACATGCTTTTAGTTTGTCTCAGCACATCCAGACAACACCGCATCTCTGCTGTTTACAAGCTATGATGGGGAATTCCCAAGAAGTTATACCTCTGTTGTAGGTAATCCTACAAAATTGTTATGTTTTTTAGTTAAATAAAAGATATAAACTGATGAATTAATGAGACACACAGTTTTATTTGAATGCTTTATTATGACATCATAAACTGATCAATAAAGACACTAAACACATGGTCTTATTTTGTACACTTTATTGAGACAATGTTTATATCATGTAGGTATACATCGTCAGCACAATTAACACACATATTCAGTCTTACGTACGTATTGATTTTACGAATCCCTGGGATTACATATGTTCTCTGGTCCCGTACCGTACGTAAAAATGAGGTTCTACTACACTGACATTGTTGAAGCGGTTTGGCATAGCAGGGTACAGTTTGGTTTCCCAACCTCGAGGTCAGGGTTCAATCCCTTGTGCATTTCGCTGGTGTCCATGAGCAAGGCATTTTATCTGCGTTACTTCTCTACACCCAGTTGTAAAAATGGATTCCTGATGGGGTTGCCTGTTACTGTGTCAATATAGCAGCAACACTTATACATGTGGACCCAGTGACCAGGAAAAATAAAGTCCTTACTCGAAAGACGCTACAGAAACAACAAATAACAAATAAAAAAAACATAGCATTATGGATAGCCGAACACCAAGTACTGTACTGTATACATCCTTATTTACTCCTCATATACATGACTCACAAAGCATATTAATTTACATAAACAGTACTTTGTTTTCTCAACACAATTTCTATTTTTAAAACTTATAACGCACTGTCAATAGTGTAAATAAGCGCAGAATAATTAGAGTTCTTTTTCTCTGAATGCTGTTTACGTACAAGCTTTCTTAATAGCCCCGCATCAATACCATTTCCCAGTATATTTTAAAGTTTCTATGTATTCCACAATACAATACAATAACAATACAATCCAACATACTTATAAAAACAGGAAATAAACTGAAATACTAAACAAAATATAAAGCTTATCAAAATAGCAAACAAAAAGAACCAGTAGTATCATGAAATTTTAATACAGAAAACAAAACCTTCATTATAATTTCATGGAAATGGAAGTAATAAATACACACCTTAGCCATTGTATATATTAGAAACCACCCGAAAAGTGCAAAGTCATCAAATGCACAACCGTTAATATTTCGTTCTGTCATGGTTCACAAAACAATGAACAAGTATTTTTATGGGCGTGGATAGGACTGCAATAGTGCATTTAATCCCTTTAAAATGACTTCATTTCATTTATTGTATTGACACAAAACAGCCCAGGGGCTGCGTCAGCAACAGAGTGCCATAACACCACAAGTGGTGCCTGAAGCCCCTCTGTCTCCAATCTAACAAATAACCATACAAATTAATCCTGTTATCCATTTTAAAAATATCACAATAATCATTTATTTTGTTTTACTCACAAATATATTGGAGATGGTAAAGTACAAAGGAAAATTAACTCCATATCCCAAAGACATTACTTTTTAAACCTTGATTCTCATAAATGATAACATACATGGAATAGAGAAAAGACATTTTTATGACAATCAAAGTTAAGGATAAAACTAATTGAATATCAGGAAGCAAGGAGAGTAATAAGATTAACCTATTTAAAAAATTTGACCTGCAATCGTATTTTCTATTAACAAAATACCAAAACAAAAAAGCTTACTATATTTATCCAATGTATATTTAATTATAAATTCTGGTCAAACGTCAATGCTTAAGTTATAAAGACACATCAGTTTTTGGTAGACAGACTGCATGCTGGTTCTTCATTGTAAATAAAATTTTAAAAAATTTGAGGGGAGGGGAGGGGAAAGGGGGAGGGTGATGCCCTTTTTAGGTATACCACTAATTCATGTATCTTGCATATCTGGCAAATACTTTGATGCTATTATAATATAATTATAATATAATATGCCATTATAATATAAATATAAATTAATATAATATAATACCATATTTCACTTTTCTTTTTCTCTAATGAACAATAAGTACTGTATGCTTATCAAATTATATTTGACCTGGAGTGACCTCTCCAATATGGTGTTATTTAGAGTTGAAAAAATCCAGATGGGAAAATATTTTAATAACTATTTATTTTACATATTAATCCTATCATTTTAAGCTCCATAGATTTCTTGTGAATATTTGCTCAGCCTATTTGAACACTAATCCTACGCCATATATTAACTAGATTGTTCTATTCTATATTAGACATGAGGAATTATAAACAGACATCCATAGGATATACTGTATATCTTTAAAAGCAATATAATAAAATTATTATATCAATTTCAAAAATTCCAATATACAACTACTTTATGATAAATATTGAAGAAAAATTAGTTTAAGTTATAAAGATACACCAGTTTAAAAGGCAAATGTTTTTTTTTAAGGTAAGGGTGCACCCCTTGCCCTTTTTAGTTATACCATTAATTAATTAATTAATTAATTAATTAATTTTTAGTTATACCATTAATTCATGTATCTTGAAATCTGGCAAATACTTTGATGTCATTATAACACAATACCATATTTCACTTTTCTCTAATGAACAATAAATACTGTAAAACCTTCAATTGAAGCCAATATGGACTTAATCTCGAGAAGAAGCCGATCTTAAATTGAAGCCCACCTCTTCAGTTTGCAAAATTAGCCTTAAAAAGAAGCCGATCTCAAGACACCATAGGCTTCTTTTCTATGGGTACAGTACATATACTGTACATGAATTTCAAAGAAACAAAGTAAATTAAAAACACCGCTTGGTTTATACCGCAATAGTTTAGGTGATTTAATGCCAGTTAATAACTATGATACAGACTGATTTTACAGTGGCCCTATTTATTGTTTTAAAATAGTAATTCCCAAAATTTACAGCATTCACTTTGAAAAGAAGTGCCCCCCCTCCTCTTTACTTTGCAAAAGTGGCCTCGAAAATAACCCCATCCAAAGTTTGCAAAAAAAAAAAAAAAAAAAAAAAAAGCCCAGGGCTTCAATTCAAACTTTGATAGTATATGCTCATAAGTTTATATTTGATCTAGAGTAACCTCTCTAATACCACGTTGTATCATGGAGGCCTACATGGTTATATAGAATCTAGATGGGACAACAGCTTTTTGCTAAATATTTACTTTACACATTTTCATATCATTATATAGTCCCTGGATTTCTTGTGAATATTTGCACAACCTATTTTAACACTAATATATTAACTTGATGGTTCTACTGTATTAGACATGAGGAATTAGTATACAAACAGACATCCCATAGGATATAATTTCTCTTTATAAAATTAATATAATAAAATTATTATATTAATTTAAAAAATTCCAATATACAATTACTAATTTGTCTTCATAACGCACAAGACAAAAATGTCAAAAAAAAATAATAATAATATTGAAATACTTATGACCATGGATTATAAGCTGAAAATAATAGGCTGAACATAATTCAAAAGATATTTATACAATATTCACAATCTCAAATTCTAATGATTTATAAATAAATTTACACAGGCTTTTTTTTTTAAATTATGTGGGTTTTTTTTCTATAAATGTATTTTGTATTGGCATGCCTTCCAATAAAAAAAAAATAAACAAAGATACATATATTGTTACTTAAGACTCGGAGCTTTATAAACTCTATACATAGTTGGCTGTGACAAAAATAGAGATCTGTCTCTATGGAGTTTGCATAAAAATAGCCAGACAATACACCAACCCTTGAATATCGTATAGAGGTCAGTTCACATGTATGCAGACCACTATTATTGACTAGCTCAGCCATATGGAATCCAGACAAAGTCAAACCATTCCAGCTGTTAGCATTCAGGACTAAACAATCAGCTGCTTCAATGATAAGTACTAACAATCTACTATAGGTACCAATTGTCACAATTTATTAGTATATTCAGGATATCCTCATTTTTAAAGAGCTATGTAACAGAACAACTAATCTAGGAAGAGAAAAAATTTCTGAATTTTTAATCATACTTGAAATGGGACTGGTATGTCAAATAGTTGCCACGACTTTTATTTCCGAATCCAAACAATGCTTACAGCATTGTTCAATTCTTATTCATTTTTGTCGTGATTCTAAATGTTGCCGTTTTGGTTTCTCGCTTGTTGCATTTTAATAATTTTTTCTTTTAATAATTTTGTATTTTTTACATTTTGTAAATCTGCTCGCAATTCAGTTATATTTTACTGCTATGAGTTTTGATAATAAAAAACAGAATGAATAAAACAAAATGAATAATTGGTGGACACTTTGCTATTATTGAAAGGTATCAAGGTTTAAGGCTCAATTTATTCATCATATAATAACTTACATGAAATTTGCTTTCTTGGTTCAAAAACCACAGATGAGTAGAATACCAAAAATAAACGCTGTGGCTAGAGATCCTTTTTATTTGTGATAGGGCCTCGGGCTACAGAATATTAATCACAGCTTGTCCACAACACCCGCGAACGAACGAAATTTCTTATCTTCGATTGTTGCAGCTGTGCACTGAATGACGTCACGCATGTATCAGCGTTTCTATTGGCTAATCATGACGTAATATAATTTACCGTACCTTTAGCAATCAGAAGTTCCGATACGGTACCGTATCTCTAGCCACGGCAAAAAATAAATGGAAGATGTATAGTTTATCACACTCTAGTACACCTTCCTTCTTTGGGGTAACATCCATTTTAAACTTCATAAATCAAAGGATCAATGTTAATCAATTTTTTTTTTCATAATCCCACCTTGCTATTTTACATCTGCTTATAATTAAACTTGTCATTACAGTAGGCCTATCTCCTGATTACAATGATGAACCATATAGTATGAATTATCTCAGTACATTTACGCAATCAACAACCTCCCAGGTATAAGTAATCATGACACAGACTTTGTCTAGGTCAATATTGACTTATGCAAAGTCAATGTACCGTACTATCAAAGTTTCACAAAGTCAAGCGTCCCATCCACGAAAAGATAGTTTACCATAATTTAACAGTCGTGTTGCCAACGTTTAGTCACTGGGGGAAGGGAATGGCTCCTCCTTAGGTAAGAAACAAAGTGATTTTTTGGGGAAACACATACTGCTTTAAAAGGCACTTTTACAGTCTGATAGTACATTCCCGGGCATTGAGAGGTACTTATTCTTAAAATTTGTTCAGCCTTCAGCCCTAACTATGGGAGAGCTGGTGTGGATATGGCATCTCCACCCCCACTTCCACCTTTTTGTGGACTTTGGAGAATCACTGGTGTGACTACTGTGTAGCGAGTTGAAGACCAGTCCATCCTTGATCCAAAGCATTCTGTATAAATTTTTTTAAATAAATTAGGACTACGCACTCTACAGTAGGTATTCCTGATTGTTGACACGTACAAGTATTGTGGCTTAACAGAAAATGTGGGAATGGTAATTGACTTTTTACATAACACATGTTTAAAGGGTAACTACTAAAGCAGACTAACTATGGACATAATAAACAAAAAAACCAAAAAAAAAAACACCAGTATAGATCCCAACAGGCCGTCTATTACGAACCAGGAGCAGTTTATTCTGGCCCCAAAGAAAACACAAATGTATAAAAAATAATATTTTAGAGTATGGTGTGACCCTACTACGATCGAGAATAACTCAACACAATTTGTTAAGGAGAAAAAAATTCCTATGTATTTTACAGAATATGAGGCTATAAGATCGTCAATTCTCTAAATTGTCAGCGCTTCCTAGGGCTTCGCCCTCTGGACCCTTTCCAGAGTATCTGGCACGCCCTCTCCACTGCCGTCAGACAAATCATGGGGCCACCACTTTTGTTTTGTGATGATTTACACAAGCAAAAAATATGATCAATAACTTGCAGGGAATAGTGAAAAATGAAGTATCTCTCAATCTATTGTTTGTAATAATTTTAATGAATGCAGCATCCTAATATTGTTGTGTAGTATAGAATGGAATTTGAAATTGCCAAAAATCTGTAAAGGTCTTTGTGGCCAACAGGGGATGTCAGCCACAGTTTCACTTTTAGGTCTATAACGTATAACTAATAGCTTCCAACTCGGAGATTCTTTGGCCAGCGATAACAATGTAAAAATAATTTGGCCCACATAAATTAATTAAGAACCAGGGGTATAGATATTACACATCATTACTTAAAACTATTTCAAGTAGAATCTACCTTGATAACCTGGATTTATAACCTTTGTTAACAAGGGAAATTACCATATCAGTACCAAAATTTTTATCTGTGTAAACTTCCTTTTCCTTATATTTGCAGAATCATAATCAAACTCCTCAAAGGCAGTTAAAATGTTATCACCAATTATTATGGCACTTTGTCCTTCTCTGTTTCATTTGCTTTGATGTCAGGCCAATTTTTCATGATGTTTTTAAAAATGATAATAAATGATATGTGTGGAAGTGGTTTGGCGCAGCAAGGATGGTTTGGTTTCCCAACCTTGAGGTCGGGGTTTCAAACCCTCGCTGTGCATTTCACTTGCGTCCTTGAGCAAGGCACTTTATCTGCATTGCTTCTCTCCACCCAGGAGTATAAGTGGGTATACCTAGCAAGGTTCGAGTGCAAAATGCGCTGATATATTTCATGCAGCAAACATTGTTCCAATGACTGGGGTAATCATGTAGAAAAGCGCTCTGAGACTTGTAGTGAGAGTTGTGTAGAGCGCAAC
Organism: Anneissia japonica; assembly: GCF_011630105.1. Classification (NCBI taxonomy): domain Eukaryota; kingdom Metazoa; phylum Echinodermata; class Crinoidea; order Comatulida; family Comatulidae; genus Anneissia; species Anneissia japonica. Next base: position 748,544 of record NW_022702449.1, on the reverse strand, counting down.
ATAAAAACCTACATATTATTATTAGGATTAAAATAATGGATTTATTAATACAAAAATCATTCATGATTCAAGTATAGTAAAAGCTTATGTCAACATGTGACCAGTTTTTTCCTGTTACTCTTATATATTACAAAATATTGTCACCATACTAATGTAATCCTATTGCGATTCCTAACGCCCAACTTATGCATTATTTGTATCTGTTATGAAGAGTGAATAGTTTAAGGCCTTATAAATCATACCAGTAGGAGTCTCCATTGATACAGTCAGTGAAGTAAACACATATGAGCCCTGACTGGCTACAATCTGAGGCCCCATGCCTTAAGTGACACGAGTTATGAATCAGCATTATTTTTGCCAGGACCAAGGGTCCTAAACTGGCAGACAAAACATGTCAAAAACAAACATCAAAATAGACCATTCAAACATAAAGAATGCTAGGGTGGATAGACTGGTGCATTAACTCACTGGAGTCTACAGGACATGGTATCCTGAACTGAACCCCAGAGGGTAGTAGGACCCATATTTTAAATGCCATAGCTAGGGGCGTCAAACTGATTTTTTGCACAACTGAGTGTATTACCCGAGCAGTGGTATATTAAAATAGGAAGGGGCACAAAGGTTATGTGAAGGAGCTTGATGACTACCGTGGGGAGGAACTTGCTGGAAAAATGCAAAATAAGGTGATATGAGGTGCACATCCATTGAGCAAAATTTTTGGCTAAAAATTTCCAGCGGGGTGATGGAGGAGGAGAAAGAGTGTTTGGGGGAAGTGTCACTGATTCTAAGTGGTAATTCTGAGTGCTACTTACCTGTAAAGTTAACTCCATCCAAGGGCTACTACTACTGAACAATGAGAGACTGCCACCTCTGAAAGGGCACTGTAACATCCTTACTTCACTAGCATTCACCAACTTGACAAATCCATATTATTCATAACTTATTATAATTACCATATTATTCTAAGAACATTATCATTGTAAAAATAAAAAAGAAGAAACATGATTCACTGTTTTTCAGTCATAACATAGTGTATTAAATTACTTTTCTAGGAAAACATCATTGTTGAAAAAAAGACATAATTTATTAAAATATATTTGTAGAATAAACCTCTTAACACGATGGCAGCCAGCGACGAGTATATTCGCCCATAGGGTGTTGCTGTGCGAACCACGGACGAGTATACTCATCAAAATCAGGAGGAACATTCTAGTGTTTTAAAACTTCTTTGATATACATTGTAGAACCACAGACTTGTTGTGTTATGTTGCCAGTAGTACATTCAAGCGGCACAAGTGGAGTGCCCTTTGAACATATACCAACCCATGCAAAAAGCAGACGAAATAACTCGCACTTAGCATATTGTAAGTCAATAAAAAGTTCTATTAAATTGCCATCGACGAGCTTACTTGCTCCCCCCCCCCAATATTTTCCTGCCAATTTATTAGACACATCATTTTGATAATATATGACTAGATAAAATTTCAAAAAAAGTATGTTTGTATATGTAAACTTTTTTTGGCACACGAGAAGAAACCTGAAAAAAAGGTAGGGCCATCCAGATGTTCCTATTCTTAACAAAATCTCATCTGGGAGGGGGAACCCCCTCTCAGACCCTTCCCCCAGCTCAGGCCTACGAGCTCAAGTCCCCCTGTCAGACAGCTCTGCCCCACTCACACCAGAAAATATATCCTAGAGCCGCCACTGGTCAAGAAAAGTAAGTTTTCTATCATATCAAGACATTTAACTGCCATAAATTCCTACTTAAAGTATTTCCGAGCGGTAAAAGAAATGACTAGGAATCCCTTTTTGACATAAAATATAAACACAGTTCACAATGTTATAACACAACTCTCAATTAAATTTTTATTCTATATAAACTCCAAAAAGAATCTGGTCTCAAAAGAACACTCACATAAACATATGTGTTTCAAAAAGAGTTCCAGAAAGATAAAACTGTCAGCATATATTACCCCAGCTGTACAATTCCAGAGCATTCAAGAGCATTCTATATTGCCTAAGTTCCTCATTGGTCACCTTACATCATAATTAACCAAAAGCTTATTGCCTCTACAGTACCCAAGATTACAGAAGCTTCCAAACATTACATGGTTTACATGGTGTCATGCGTTCCTATAATTACCAATGTGGTTTACACTGTTTCTTTCGTCAAATAAATGTTATTCTAGAATGTTCTATGTATGAAATATGTTACAAAAAGGAAAGGAATGGTAATTTATTACATTAACACATTTTTAGATATTTCTGGACATTTTTATTTCGCAGTAAACAGTTTCAAAAGTATATTACAAAATGTGGGAGTAGGTGGTACAGAGGTTGCGTTTTGGTCTCTCAACCTCCAGGTCAGTGGTTCGAACCTTCGCCTTGCATTTCACTTGTGTTCTTGGACAAGATACTTTACCTAGGAGTATAAATGGGTACCAGATGGTTCACTAGTGGGGAGGAAAAAGGAGTGGAAAGAAAATGGCCACCCTACCACATAAGGCCAAGGCTTACTATGATGGGTTAACAGCTCATTCCTCTATGTTAATAAGTAATGCATACGGGACTACCTTTTGTTTTTTTAGTTACGAAAACCAATTTTACTGAAGTTGAAAATTGGACACCATTTGTATACCATCACCTTTAAAAAGAGCTATCATCTTTGGAAAGAAAAAATAAAAAGAATCTGTAAAAATGAAAACCGTCATATTTGAAACATCATCTTGATAATATCACCACATTTTGGAAAAAGCAAATTCTCAGGAAAAAAACTACATCTTTGGAAAACCCAACACTATTAGAAAACAATCATCTATGACAAAAATCCAGAGGGTGTATATTTGACACTTGTCAAAACAAGTTGTTTGCTATAAATGTCCTTGAACTTAACAAATAACAAATAAGCCTTTATTTCAATGAATTTATAAGTTTCTAAGAAAATTCAGGTCAACAATATATAAGGTAAAGACATCAGTAAATGAACCTAGTTCTAGATAATTACCAGGAAACTCCTACGTTGGAACAATAATGGAAAAATGTGACTTTTTAGAAAAGGACTGGACTAGAAATTCGGAGTATGACATACATAAAACATGCATATCCTTAATAATTAAATAAGCACCCGATTATTTGAGTAGTTGTCATTCAAAGGGGCACGTTTATTACAAATTATTGGAGTTGTTCTGCTCACGTTACATTACCATACCTGTGGACTTATAACACACAGCTTAAATTACGACATTTAAGAATTATCTTTCAAAGTATGATTAACTTCTTGTTTCTAAAATATGATAGGCAATTTTAATAAATGTATGGTAATAGCGTAAACTATGGCCTTATGTGCCTCATGGCACGAAGATCGGTAAGGTGAATAGTGTAAATTACATGCGTCTTGATTATCGCAAACTACATGCCTAATATTTCACATGCAGTACAAGCCTATCTCACTTGTTTCATAATATTTAGTCTGTATAAAATCGGTTATGTACACATGTCCTGATGAGAAAAAAAAAATGATAAAAAATTATCAAAGCATGGCAGATTATAACATACTCTTGATTGTGGCGTGTCATGTGGGGGGGGGGGGAAATAGACACAAAAACCATCATACCATCATGACTGTATTTTAGATGTAGACAAACTACTGGACAAGTTACGCTTTAAGTCAATTTCAGAGCTGGCAATATTGCAGTAACGATGCCGGTATGCTTACCGGCATGCACTATTTTATACCAAACGAATACTGCAGTAATACTTCCGTAATATAACGCCTTTCTGTATGAATAGATTACTACTTCAGCAAGCCATTGGTAAGTCAATTGTATAAAAACATGCTAGTATGCCTGTAACAATTATGCTAGGCCTAAAATTATGACATAACTGCCCTACTGTACATGCAACATCAATAATTCCAAGGATTTCAACTTGCTGTATTTTTTATTATGTATAACCCATC
>NW_022702449.1:740387-744555 GCF_011630105.1 Anneissia japonica | reverse complement strand
AAATGAGTTTTAAGGATAGTAGGGGCAATTATATTTTGTAGTTCTCATTACTTATAATCCAATTATCCTGAACACTGGCAAGTTTCTTATATGTCAAATTCACAGAAAGCAATGCCGAGAAGTTTCTAGCAATACTGCAGTAACGTAGCTGTATGAAGTTGGCTTTATTGGATGGATCGAGCAAAACAACCTTATTTAATCTATGGCTGTTTTTGTCCACAAATTAGGGGAAACTAGGCTCTAATGACATGAGCAAGGCAAAAGGGAACCATGCTATCTCCTATAGTTTTAAGAAAACTATGCTGAGTTCTTCATCATGTCCAAGTAAAATGTCCCACATGGGACTAACAACTTAAATGTTTCATCTGTACAACAGTTTTTCAAAAGCTAAGTATTACTGCCAAATTCATCAGAAGCAGGTGATGATGAAGATCTGGGTTGGAGCCAACTAGGGATTGAAGTACAATACTCTCCACAGTTCAGCAGAAACAATCTACAATATGCACTACCAACATTTTTTTAACTGCAAAAGCCATTCATTTATTTTCAAGAGCGTACAGAACACATTTTTTATTTTTAACACGTCCCTCCTGAAAAGAGTAAATAAATTGATGACTGTTCTAATTTTGAGATCACCATGTTTGTTATTTTCATAAGATTACAAAGTTTACCCCTACATCTACGTACATTTTGTGCTCTTGTGAAAAGGAATATATGGATTACGTATGTTTAAGCATTAATACGTTTAAGCAATAATGAATCTGTCTACAGCTTTGAGCATTCGAGGTATCATGCTGCAGATAATTGAAAATATGTAAATATTTCAGCGGAGGTAGAGCTTGGAAACTTCAAAGAATGCGAACAGAAGGATGCAGAAAGAACTATGCTAATTGGTACTGTCAAATTTGGTCGGCTCTGGTAGAGATCACTGCGCGCTCAACAATTGTTGCTGTTGTTACAATTCATGCTCCAGTAACCATTATGCATCCTTGCACTGACGGTGACCTATAGAAGTGTTTCAACAATGTCAAGTATGTGAAGTATTTCCTAGGCCCACATACTACTTACAGTACTATAGCTTTGCTCCAGGGCAGCTGTCTAGAACAACTGAAAGTTGGATGCAACAGTGGCTGGAGTTTGTAGCCTAGAAAAGCACATCAATAGCATTGATGAAGCTATTTCAGGGGTTGGTTGCACTATTCCTCATGTACTATCCTGACTTTGCAGATATAAATTGTACTAGACAGTGTAATAACCAACCCTGCATATTTAACTGTCTTTTAAACTAAGAAAGACAATTCTAATTATTAAAAAATTTCTATCTTATTAGCTAATATAACACACCTGCACCGTATTTAAGCATGCAGGAATGCGCGGACCAGTGAGCGGTCGCTCTTTTTACTTTAAGGGACACTCTAAAATCCCTCAGTCATAATTCCATAATTAAGATTATTGACAACAATAATGTAATTTTTATTTTGTAACATGTAATTTTGATATTACCTTTCCTTTCACCCTGCTTTTCAGGGTAAGCATGTGACCTAGGTTTTGCTTGAATGTTTTATTCTTTTGAATAAATTGGTTGAAATGAAACTATTTATTTTTACAGTGAATGAATAAACATTTTTTCCACAAATTATAATTAATTTTTTTTTTAGATTTTCCCTTTGGCATATCATTTAATTTATTTTGTCTTGATTATATACACAAACTAAAAATACAAGTTTCATAAATCGGAGTCAAGAATATAATGTATAGCCATGAACAGCCTAAATTAGCCTACAAATCTAAATATATTAATCTGGGGAAAAAATAAGATATACTACTGTACAATGTTTAATAAATAGAGGATGTTCTGCATCAGGATACATAGTTCAAATTTCAGTACATTAATCTATCCTTAGAATTTGAGCGATCCTACTCTCTGATACTTTGAACGTTGAGGTATGATAATCCGGCCTTAGGTTTTTAACAAACCCACCTTGGGATACAGCAAATGTGATGACATTATGACGTGTATTTTATATTCTTCTGTTTTATTTTTCTTATGCAATATTAGCAAAACTAAATTTTCATGTGTTTGACAAAGGATTAATAAAGCATACTGCATCAATAATAACTATTAAATACATAGCAATATGCAATATATTAATAATAATAATAATAATATATAGCGATTTTTATAGCGCCTCCCGTTAGACCAACCTCGAGGCGCTTCACAACAACGGAAGGAAACGGACAAGAGAATAAAAAAAACCATGAACCTAGACTAACAAAGAAAAAAGAAAACGCCTAAACGAACCAAACCAACACCTGTCTCTTATACACATCTAGATGTGTATAAGAGACAGTCAGCAATTACTGTGTGTTTTGGTAATTAAAAAATCACCTACCGCTACTTTAGGCCTACCATCATGGTTTTATTTTTTTCATAGATCACAGTATAAATTACATAATAAAATTTAAACCTCCCTCCACACAATGCCGAGGACCGAGGTGGTGGCGCGTGTAAGTGTGTTGCGTGAAAATTTGTGGACCGTGAATTTGACCTAGGCTAGTTTGCGTCAAAAATACACAAGTACATGAGCCAGGGCAAGGAAATCTGTCTCTACTACATGTATTTATTTTTTTATTTAGGCCTAATTTCTGTTTTGATAATAACTGTCTCTTATACACATCTAGATGTGTATAAGAGACAGTATTAATACAAAATGTTTGTATATTACCTATCTACCATAGTTACTCTGGTATAAGCCCACACCCTACTTTATAGACCCAATTGTACGTACCAGCCTTTCCTCGGGCATAAGCCCAAGGTATAACTTGAATGAGCAGCTTAGCTAACTTTTACAAATAATAGTCTAAAAATATTAAATATTGGTTTTTAATTAGGCATGCAGTGATAAAAAATGTTGATTGAAAAGGGAAGTCCCCGTCTTATGATTTGTTAGTTTAAATTTTACTTATTTTATTTACTTCCAACAGCAAGACGTGTCACATCATTTGAGATAGAACTCATAAGAAAAATTGTTTGTTTTGACAAGACTTGAACCTAGAGCCCTGAGATTGAAAGACAAGCGTATTAACCACCGAGCACCAGTTGCAATGTGTTGCTTGCATCACTTGACGTATGTTGCGAATGAGAAACTGAAGTAATTCACATTATAAATCACAAGTGACTGTTGCACTGATGTACTTTACTGTCAATGCCAAACTACTCGATTGCAGGTTCAAGGTGTATTTAGTACCTCGAGTTTGTTTTAAAGGAGCTATAAATCCAAAAATAGTGCGCTTGTTTATAATCCATCCAAAAATATTCATTATGTACTTTATTTAAAATCCATAAAATACAATTTTAAAAATCACAATAAAAATCCAAATAAAAATAAATATTTTAACTATATTAAAATATTTTAAGTACAATGTATTGTTTGAAGGTTTGCATGGCGAAGTAATAATATATATTAATGCTTGTGGTACATCACATAGATAGTTCTGAAAAGAACTGTTGTTTTTGGTTGAGAATATCTCAACCTTTCGATTGAGTTGCTTAAATCGTTTTATAATGTAATTTGTACCCGACCAAGGAAATGGTGATTCAAATAGACATATTAGTATATGCATGTAAATATAGACTTTTTTGCACAAAAATGTGCATAAAATTTTAGGTACACATTAATGCAGCTCCGTAGCTGTGTGCATTAAACTTTTCTGCTTGTAGAAGGATATCATGGTATACTTTCGGCGCATGATTTGTTCGGGTAAAATTAAGAGGAATTTGTACAAGCTGTTTCATATTTGTTCTTTTGGTCATGTTTAGTTTGATAAAAAAAATAGTTTCAAATCCATCAGAGCTTACTGTAAATGCTCGAATAAGCACCTCGTATTTAAAATCCTGTTTCTTAAAGTGTTCATTACACACAGGGCAAATAATATATACTCTTGTTTAAGCGCAGCGGCACCTATTTGAGAGCAGTGGTTATTCAAGAGCGGCGCTTATTAAAGCATTTACGGTATGTCTCTTTATGAAGTTTCACAGGCGTAGCTGGTGAATGCAGACATACCCCATCCCACCACAGCAACTTAGTTCTGCTAAGGGGTTTATAAGAATAAAAAGGACCATAAGTTTTACTGAAATAGAGTTTTAGTTTCGCATTCTTAATTTTCT
>NW_022702449.1:740182-740326 GCF_011630105.1 Anneissia japonica | reverse complement strand
AAATTCTTGTAATTAGAATGCAATCATTTCATTTCATTTCATTTGTTTGTCTCAAACAATTAAAATGTACATATAACAGAAACGGCAAAGAACAATCATAAAAGTACAAAAAAAGAGACAGGACACTCCAAAATAAAATCAATC